>NW_010324031.1:0-36371 GCF_000700745.2 Antrostomus carolinensis
CTCCCGCCCAATAAATGGAAGTAAAATAGAAGATCCCCCTTTAAAAAAGCTTTGTCTTTTACAAGATGATAACCTGTTTTTGCTAGTTCCCTGGCACTCTTTCGTGGAGATAGTAGCCCTTCAAAAGGTGGAACTGATTGCAGGAAAGGACAACTCTATCAAAGTTTCTTTAAATGTGTGTTACCCTGGAAAGGCTGCAGTCTTGTTAAACTAAGTTCATGATACTTATCTTTCTCTGCGGCAGTGAAGGGAAGAAGCATTCTGTGAGTTTAGACATGTCATTGGCAGTGTGAGAGCCTATGAAAATCTGACAGGGCATATTCTTCCTTACAGGAATATACAACTCTAAGAGAAACACCTTCTTCTCTCTTAAAATTAAAGGGAATTGAAGAATGGAATAAATGGAGAAAGAATACAAAACCTGATGATCAATCTCCTCCTGCGCAGAGTAGGAGAAAACAATGAGATTGGAACCAAAATTTCTGAATTCCCTCACTTTATTGAAAAAACAGCTCGCAGATTAGCATAGTACATTTGATATGGCTGTATCAGTTTTGCCAACTTAGTCATTTCAGAAAGAAATTAAATTTGACCTGAACCATGTACCAAACTGTCACTTTAATTCACCCAAATTAAATGCAACTTATGCTGTCTGAACTATGTGATAAGCAAATTAGTTATTAGGTATTTCTTATACTACACCTAAAGTTTAAAGTTCTTTGGGGAGCTCTTGAGGTTATCCTTAACTGTGATGCCACTGAGGACACAACTAAAAGTTTATGTACACTTACCCTGCTGACAGTCATGAAAGAAAAAAAAGAGAAAAAGGAAAGCTCTGAAAACTTGAACTACTTTTGTTTCTCTGTAAAAGCAATTAACACATATTCCCAATGAACTACTGAAAGAATGAAAGAAACTGAGGATTCCCTTTGGGAAGGATAGTAACTGTAGGAGGCATTAAATATGCAAGCAGCCATTAGGCATGATTAAAGATTAATTCTGTGTCATAGACAGGACCTGGGGTCATTATAGGTCATGACTTTCATCTTAATTATTTGGCTTACTGTTTTTGTTTAATTAGGTTGACCTAATGAGTCTTTGGTTATAGATGTCTGGCACACTAGATTATTGTGCACCGTTTATTAAGTAAAAGGCTCAGCTATTTAACTTCTTCGCAGATAATTTCCAGAATTTCAGCAATAAGATTCTGGACAAAACCAGAGTGTAAGAACGTAATGTTACAATCTTATTTATCTCTTCAAAATCAGCATTGGAATTACTACTGAAATTGGTTGGCCATATGAGTTCATGATTTAATAGTAGCATTTGAACTTTGAACTGCAAAATCATCTTTCACACAACTTTTTTCGGTGCTGCCTGTTATATTAGTTACACTGGTAAACCTCTCTGTAAGTCAACACTCATAGCTCTCACTAGGCACTGTATATTGTACTGGTCACATCAGGGTATTTCAAGTCTTTGTGTTCTCTTTAATGTTTTGTAACACAATATATTCAGTCAGAAAATAAAAGGAATTTTATGTTAAAATTCATTTATATCACAGTTTTTTATCTAAACTAAAATAAATATTTCCATAATAGAGATATGACCATGACCTTCATGTACTTTTCAAATAGAAAACATTTTCTTATACCTGTTTTTAATTTAGTGTTTGCATTCTGCTTTAAAGGCATATTTTTTCTTCCCTTCAAAACCATAAAAACTATTAGTTTATTTAATTCTCCTACACTCTTCCTAAACTTTGCCTCAGTTAAATAAATCACAAGTATGACTTCATCTCAATACAATGAATTTTTCCCTCCTGTTTCAATTAGGAGATAATTACTTAAACAAATAATAATTAAATAGAGCACCTGTAAGAAGGAAAGGACTGGGGAAAAAAGGCTTATGATGCAAGCACAGCTAGGGGAACAGGAGATTCTCTTTCTTCTTTTTTTCAGATTCTCTATCTTCCATACCAGAATGAAAAGAAAATTAGCCTGTCCTTAAAAGACTTGAAAAGAATAATCAAAACTTCAGGAGGAAAAAAAAAAACAAAAACACAAAAAAACAAAGAAACAAACAAAAAAACCCCAAACAAACAAAACCAAAAACAAACCAAAAACCAAAAAACATAAGCGAAGGGGAGTTACCTTTCTCAGTGCCCCAAAAAATGGATAGACTTTCACAAGGCAAAAACTAGTAACACAAGGATAGAACTTTCCCTCTGAATTAAGAGTGTTCTTAAGGCACAGCAAATACTAGGGAAGATAACTAAGGCCATTGTAGCCCAGAATAAAACTTAAACCAGACTTTATGATATTCATAGAATTAACATCAGAATAAATTTGCAGCATATCTGGTGTACAAAGTAGCTGGATATACTGGTAAGCTAATAGGTAGCCTGGTATATACTGGTTTAGAATCTTTAAGGACACTAGGAATCCAAGTTAATCTAACAGTTACATTCAGGATTTGCTGAAGGATGAAGCTAAGGGATGTGAAGAACAGGAGAAGATGATAGCTCTAAGGTCAAGTAACTAACATTTTTTTAAAAAATTGAACAAATTATAGTTCAGTAACTTTTTTGTTACTTTCAGGCCTAGAAAGTTTTTGTCAGAGACAGCAAGAATGGTTGTATGAGTACTTTGGAATGGACAAATACTTTGCTTATGAAAAGAAAACTCGCTTTATGTTGAAATATTTTGAGATTAATCAAAAGAACAAAAGGTCCTAGAAAAAAGAAGACAATGCATTTCCTTGTATCAGGCTTGCTAAAAGAGTGGAAGGCTGTATCCAGCAACTTTTGGCATAGATTTGTTTCGGTGTTGGTACAGCAACAATAGGACACATGTTCTTGGCTAATGATCCCTGTAATCATGTTATTAAAAAACTTAGAAAGAAAGTTAATAATTTAATGGACTCTTAACAGTTAATGATTTAATGGACTCTTTTATCTATTGAGCCCCAAACACAGCCAAGTCAGCTGCAAGTTCTTAACTGTGCATGAAGGATGAAACTATTTTCTTGTTATGAAGCTAGTGTCTCTTCAGCACTCACTGGTGGCTGAGCAACAGGCAGATTAGCTCTTAATTGTTTACCTTGATAGTGACCAGAAGGCTTGCAACAGAATAAATCTGAAAATTAAAATTCAGAGGATATGAAATTCAATGCCAGCTTTTAGCAGTGCAATTAGATTGGTTGATTAGAAATGTTTATGAAAGTTTTGCAGACTGTGAGTTTGTGCTAGACTGGAGAAAAAAAAAAAAAAAAGGCCTGGAACAATCTGAACTATAAAGCTGCCAAGACAGGATCTTCTGAAAATGTGGCAATTGCACAGAGGTCTATCTGATATACCAGATAGATGAACTGTTTAGGGATGACAAATTCTACCAGCTGAACAATGCGACCTTGGGGACTGACCTGGGCAAAACTACGTAGACTAGAAAAAGAGGTCAAACAAGGTAATATTTTATGCAAAGTCAAATACTTGTGACATGTATAACTAAGAGAATTTGGGGCCAAGAATTGGCTTTGTACCTGAAGTTGTCACAAACCGAGCCTCTGACTTAGTGCCTTCTCCACGTGAAAGGAAGCAAATATGATTCAAAGCTGGAAGTTTTTAGGTATTTAACTGAAGATCAGATCAAGTTAAATCAAATTCCATCTCCCGTGCTGTTCCTCTGCCTGAGCTTATACTGATAAATTCTGTATACCTAACATCTACATAATTGCCTCTATCACCTATTTCCCTTCATCAATAACTTCCTTGGCTTCATTCCCATCTCTTTTTCCTTTCTGAATTTCTGACATAAGGACTGTACCTCACTACAGGGAACCTTCATTTAGTTGTGTATTAATAGAACTTCACTATAAACACATGGAACAATGAGCAGAAGGAGAGAACTGACACTCTGGAATGGATCCAATATCTATTTAGTTCAATAACCTGTCTCTGACAGAGAAAGATATAAGAAACCTACAACAGTCAGATCTAGGGTTATTCAGTCTAAAAGACAGAGAATACTTTAACCCTAAGATTGAAATAATAATTTCAAAACAATTGTTTCTGATTTGTTAAAAGAAGTTAAATATCCTGTCACCATCATTATTTCTTTATTTAAAAACCTCTTCAATATTTGTTCTAAACCATCTCCTGTCTTAATGAGGATTATAATCTATTTACCTGTGCATTAACAATAGTAAACCTATAAGCATTTCTGGATTGCGCAACATTTGATTTCAATTTACTGTCTTCCTTTTGTGTTCAGAGACAGGTAGAATTTGCCATATGGAAATACGTGATTTGTAACATAAATCAGAAAGACTATTACAATATTTGTCATTTACTCACTTCCTTTGCAGTAGTTTCAGTTTCTTTCAACAGAGCTTTTCCACACCTTTCATGATTGCATTACCTATTGCTGAACGTCTTTTTGTTCTGTGATATCATTTAAGATACAGGATCGTCAGTATTACATAGCATTGTAGAAGAGGTACTTAAAGCATTATATCTTTTCTATTCTTTGCTGTCGCTTTTCTTATAAATGCTAAAATCTTGCACTTATTTTTAACTACATCTATACGTTAAGCTGAATTGCTCCATGAGTTCTATACCACTATGCATATGCATTTTTTTTTATTTTTTAAATTGGTATATCCAGTTTAAAAGACTATCAATTATATGATTGAATTCAACTATAAGCTATTTTTCCTGCAAGCTGAATGTGTTGTATTTTCATTTGCCATTTGTTGCAGCTTCCTTGGCTATCTAAAAAAAACCCCATTATTTCTCTGATCCTGAACAAATATCTCTTTGATGTTAAATACGTAATCTGCAAATATATCTACCGCACTATTCTCTGTATTTTGAGGCTATTAATATGGATATTTAAAGCAAAGGTAAAAAGTCAAAGACCAAATATAGAACTTGAACTCAGCCTCATTGTTTAAGCTTTCCCATGAGAAAAAAATAAAATAAAATAAAAAATACACATAATTTTTTCTTTGCATCCTGTTTTATCCGATATTTCAGCTGTGACAATATTTCACTTAACTATGTATAGTTACTTATTTCTTTTAATAACCTGCCAGAGCAATAAGAATTGCTATGTTATAAGGATATTAACAGCATTTAAAAATGAAGCAAATTTGTTGATAATGGACTATTGCTCGGTCAACAGAATATTCCTTCAGTTATAATCTCATATTGTCAAAGTCATTCAGTACTGAATGTCTTTCAAATAATTGTCAATGTTTCTCTTTTCTCACAAAAATAATGATTTCTTCTTATAGTTTTCATCATGTGAGAAACATGTAGAAGTAAAACTAGAACAATTCAGAAATGGCCATCAAAACTTTCATTATCAAAAATGCGTAGTCCAGGGATAGCGCCACAACAGTGTGATACTGGAAATCGTCTCTATTCTAGGTAGTAAACAGACAGAAAAAAAGTCAGTGTTTGTTAGGTGGTGCATTTAGTTATTTATTCAACACTCAGTTGCCTAAGTGTTGCATTGGTAGCTTATCTTGAACACATTCTTGAATATAAACAATAGAAAGGGTCAATTTTCCATGTCAAGGAAGAGCATATGTTAAAGCTTAGAGTAAGACTTTTACATTCAGCTGCTAGTTTAATGAAGTGCTATAAAAAATTTATGTGACTCAGTTTTCAGGGAAAAATAGTTTGCTCCTTTCTGTTTTCTCATTTCGCATAATGCTTATCCTAAGGGAATGACATGAGGGAATGGGGAAATCAATTGTACATAAAATTGTAGAAACACTGACACATTCTTCTAGATCACTAAAGTTATCAGGCAGTAAGGAAAATTGTATGTAATTTGTCCATCAGAATTTGTCAAAATATTATATGACAATTCATTAACCGACAACAATTCTAACCACATCTGGCACTAAATCTGTCTTGCTAAGAGAACATAACCAAGCCACATTTCTAGAGGGATAAAAATAGTGCAACATAAGTAAAAATCTACTTTATCTGATGAAAAAAATCTGCTTAGTGCTGTCATTATTTTTTTCCCCCTGAATTTCTTGGTGGTTATTTGAGGTTAATTAAGGAAACAAAGTCCCACAAAAGAGGGAGTGAACATTATAGGTAGAAAAAAAGGATGATATGAAATAGAAAAAGTAACGGAGTGATAATACCTGAACAAGGATTTTGTTCAAAAGTCCCACAAAAGAGGGAGTGAACATTATCGGTAGAAAAAAGGATGATATGAAATAGAAAAAGTAATGGAGTGATAATACCTGAACAAGGATTTTGTTCCTTGGAAGAAAATTTATCACCACATAACTGCATATTCTGTGACACACAAAAATACAGATTTGCAATAATAAAACATACAGATTAGTAATGAATAAGCTAAATTCACCCATAATGTTCAGTTGTGTATTTTTTATGGACAGATATCAATAGAAAGAGTTTATTAACACACAATTTATCATTATTTAGTTTTTTTAATTTTTTAACTAATTATTTGTAATACTTTATTATTCATTTAAGACATCGAGTCCTGCTGTTATACAGTGAAAATAGACCATCTGTTTTAGAATTTTGTTTTGACTGTCATTGCTATTTGCACCAAAAGTCAGATCTGAGATTTCCCCTTATTCATAGAAAACTATGCTTACTTATTTTATTTTTCTTTTTTCTGAAGCAACAATGTTGCTACAGATTCCAGTTCTCATACTATGACTTAAAAATAAATAATTCTTATACCCCTTCCAGAGAGCTCTGTTTCTGTTCTTGCTATCCTTTGGAATTCTTTACTAGTCAAAAACATTTAAGTGAAAAAGACTTGTCTTTGGATTTTGAACTGGGAAAGTTCATAGTTCTTGTGCTTTGATTTGAAAGATGAAAAAAACCAAAACAAAACAAAACAAAAAACAAGGGGGAAAAAACCCCAAATGCACAACAAGAAATACTTAGATGCTTCAGTCAGTTTTTGGATTGGCATTACCCATGAGGAATGAAACTTTTCTTGTGGTTCTTACATGAAACTTGTATTGCCTGGACCTGTTTTATTCATGAGTACCAGATGAGGATCAAAGCATGAAATTAGAGATGGTAGCTCACAGGGAGATGTGAGGGAAAGGATACAGTGAAAACTATTGCCTATTGATGAGAAAAGCAGCTATATTCCTCACGCTCTGAAACCTGTACTTTGTGTTTACATTCTTTCTCAGATTTACATATATATATATATCTCCTAGAGCTCACAAATATAGACCTAATACATGAGATTGGGTGAGATTCATCTGAAGACATTTAAAGAGCTTGCTGATATGACTGACTGCAAGGCTGAGGATTTGGCTATCAGAAATCTCATAAAGTTCAGCAAAGAAAAGTGCAAAATTATGTACCTTGGACAGAATAAATCCGTGCATTAATACAGACTGGGAAGCAGCTATCTGAGTACTAGACCATCTGAAAATGGTCTGGGTGCTACAGTGGACAGCAGGTGAAGAAGAATTGAACTGTGTGCTCCCATTGTAAGTGAGGCAAGCCACATACAAGGCTACTAAAGACCAACTGTGGTCAGCAGATAGAGGTAAATTATTATCTTCTTCAACTTAATCCCACTGAGACTTCACTTGGAAGTAGCCTTGTTTTGAGGAGGCTAGGCTAGATAATGTCCAGAGATTCCTTTGAACACAAATTATTCTGTTAGTCTGTTATTACTTATGACAAATCATGGAGCAGGAAAACAAATGAAAGCTACTTCTGTCTCACAAGCTTTGCTTAAGGCTGACAAACCACCCTGTTCACAAGTACACACACAGGAGTAGCCTAGATGATAGAAACTGGGAAAAAAGTCTTTTCTTTTTCCTCCCCCCGAATTAAAGTACCTTTAAATCACTCAAATGTCAACAGACAAGTCTTTGAAAGAATGACTGATGTTACATAACAGAGAGAGTAATATGTTGTAGTGTGACAGGGTGAGCTAAGGACAGCTTTATTCTGCACTCAAAATGTCTTTGGTATAGTGGTTTGAAGTCAAACACTTAATGTGAACAAAATGTGGTTTTTATGCATTAATAGTAAGATAAGTGATGATACACAAACACACAAATGCATCCTTGACATTTATAAACCCCTTTTCTTCTCTTCATATCTAATACTTGCCTTCACATCCCATCATGTCAAATCAGGTGCTATAGTGCTACATGATAGATATAATCCAATGTGACAGCTTACAATGTAGCACATTATTTGGAAAATTGTGAAAAAGGCAGTTGTTATGAAATTGGTTGCTAAAGATGTCTCAGGTTTGTTTATTTGGTTGGGGTTTGTTGTTGTTATTGAGGTTTTTTGTTTGATTTTTTTTTTTTTTAATCTGTGTGGGGTTTTTTGTTTGGTTTTGTTTTGTTGTTGTTTTAACCTATGCAGAAGAAAACCCTAATTTGGCAGGTTTTATTTTAAAAAGTGTAATTCATCTCTAATGTAAGAGCTAGGAATTTCTCATGCAGTGAATGTTTAAAAGGTGTAAACATTTAGAGATGGGAACACTAAGCAGACATTCCCTCTAATGAGCTAGCAAAAGGAAAACTTGTGCACATTGCAGTGATGGTGTTTTCTCCATTTTCCACATAGAGAAACTCCAGCTAGGCTGAAGCATATCTCTGTAATTATAAAATAGGAAATGATAAAACCTATATTCAACTGCTTTGAAAGCTCTTGCTATTTATCTTGTTTGGCTTTGTATCCTCTTTTTAGCATTTTAGAATCCACAAAATGTGTTAGCAACAGTTAGGCACAGGAAGAGTCTGATAACCCTTTTCTTTCTCTCTCTTATTCTGGTATAGAGCACTCAGTTATTTTCTTGAAGGACTACTCCTGTTCATTTTTAAGAGCTAAATGCCATCTTCAGCAACAAAAGATAAAGTTTGCAGGTAAATTTCACAGGGGCTGCTGAAGCAATTCCACTTGTTAGAGAACATAAACATATGGAGATTTTTAAATTATTATTTCTTTATTGTCTTTTGATTTACTATGTTAGGTTCAGGCTTTAGATAAGAGACGGGGAGGAATAAAAAAGATATGTCTCTTGCATCACAGTGAGGCCTTCGTAATCAGGGTTTCAATCAGTCACAGAAATTACGTCCCTAAAGTCTGATTCCACCTTAGAAATTTCACAGATAAAAAGGGGAGATCAGAATTACTTAGACAGATCAGAATTACTTAGGAAATTATTTCAATAGCAGGAAATACTTAATTATATTCTTATACCTATGATGCTCTTCAACTATGGCAAGGAATTTTGATACTGTAATAACATGGGTATTACAAGAATCAAGGGAAAAAAAGGAGAGGAGAACAGGTCTTATGTATTAATATCATAATATATATTAATAAAATATAATTTCAGTACATACCTTGGTAGATTGTTCCTAGATTTTTTTCCCTTAAAAAATTGGAATGGCTTCCACAATACAACATATGTCATGGGATTTACAGCAACACTGAATTTATGATAATGAAAATATGAATAAATGTATCTATTTATTCAGGACAATAGACATAGTTTATTGTACCCTAATATACATGTTAATAAAAGTATCTATAGGAGAACCTAATTGCTAAACATTCAGAAGACTCACTTCATTATCTTTTGGAAGATCCCAGCTACATATATTTAATGTAGCAGAAGAAAAGTTTTGAAAGTTTTCCACTATAAAGCTGAAAAAAATACCCAAAATATGGATTATGTGTACTCAAAATGTATACATACACATATATATGCATATATATGTATATATATATACGGAATATCTATCTTTTCAGTGATGGCAAAATGTGTCAGGTTGGTATATTAGTAAAAACAAAATTGCATGATTAATGCATGACCACTAATTGTGGAATAGCTCAAAGTTAATAAAAATGAGTATAAACTGATTTTTATGGATTTTCAGAAGCATTTTGTTGTTGGTGGTGGTTTTTTTAAACCAAATGTAGATGTCATAACAGATACTGTCATGCATTTTTCTGTAGATCTGCTATGGTGTCCATCATAATAAGTTTCTATATTTCTATCATTTATATTTCCATACATCAAATGAAGTGAAGCAGTATGCAAATATATGGGCCCAGAGGAAGAGATTTTCTCACTGTCTGGTCAAGCTTCAGAACACTACCCAGTGTAAAACTCTTGTAGTCCCTTGAGGGACTACAGTGAAGATACAAGATGTTTATATTACAGCAACCTGTTAAATAAAAACTGAAATCTTAGGTTTGAGCAGCATATTCTCAAAAACAGCATCTCAAAAACTGAACAAAGGCTACTTAAAATTTCTAAAGGAAAATAGTAATTGATGGTATACAGAAGAAAAAACCATGCTGTAAACCAATGCAACTCAAAACGGATATAGATTTTCAAGTACTGTGAAAGAGACTTCTTCTTTTACATAGCAGCTTTACATCAATGCAATCCCACCTCTGCAGTGGAAATTTCTTATTTTATTAATTATTATTTCTATTATTATTGCAAAAAAGATAAACAGCTCACTTATTCTGTATCTTATCATAATCTGTCTTAAATATCTATCATAGTTTAGTATCCATTCAAGCGTCACAGTAGGGAATGTGTATTATTACAGCCATGAATCTTAGGTGGCATTTTGCAAAGGTTCATCCATTATTACCTTCCATTAACAGACAAATAATCCAGTATGATTTGCTCTGCATGTCCCCTCTGGAATTATTTAAAATTCAGTCTTTTGGTATTATCTAAAGCTGTTATAAGTTGGATAGAAAAGGAAAAAAAAAAAAAGAAAAAGGAAAAAAAGAAAAAAAAAAAGAAAAAGGAAAAAAAGAAAAAAAAAAAAAAAGAAAAAGGAAAAAAAGAAAAAAAAATAATATATATATATATCTGAAATGGGGGGGAAAAAGATAGTACCAGGGCTTATATTGGATTTACTGATTTTTAAGTTTGTTATTTCCTATAATTTTCATAGATATGTCCCTAAAGCTAAATTTCTTCAAAGATATGCCCAAAACTCAAGGGACTGCAAAACTTTTGTATCTAATTGTATCAGGGCTTTTTATGAGGCACATGCACATACACTTCCAGAAAAGCATAGCTGAACTCCGTGAATAGAATCCTTTCAACATTCTACAAATAAAAAGCCTCTCAAAAGAAACAAACAAACAGACAAACAAAAAATTCAGAATCATGCAATGTTTTTTTTAAGTTTTCCCATAAGGAAACACCAGTTAAAAAATTCCAAGGTTTTATGTTTAAAAATCTTAATCATTCTAGTTGATCCCTTTAGTAAATTCAGAAAAATCTCTTAGAAACAAATAGAGAAAAATTATACCTGAGCATTAGACTGACATTACATAGCAGAATAATCTTTCTTTGTATTTTAGGTCACTCACAAGCTCACTGGAAGTATGTCAAATAATGTAGCAGCATGAATGTTTATATCTCTGTGAAAGACACTCACTACTGACTAACACCCCTGCATTTTCTATTACACGATGTCTAATTAAGCCCCATGACGCCACTCTCAAATCTGACAAAGCAGAGATAATTCTTGACATTTTCAAAAACTTGGCTTATGTCCCCCTTCTTTTCACAGTGACACAAGCTGAGGCTTCAAACTGATAATGACATTGCAGCAAGTTTCTGGTTTTTTTTAGTCTTTTTCACAAAGTAGTTTACTCAGAAGGAAGGGAATCACACAGACCTTTATTTGCCTTTGCAATCTTCCAGCACAGAATAACAGCAGCCAAAAGACCAAATTTTGCCCTTACTTGCCTCTGCTCAGCTCCCACCAAAATCAATGGAAATTATGTGTCATGCTACCCAGGGAGTGATTGGGTCCATAGCACACAGAGAGAACTGCCACAGCACATGAGGTGACAGGTCACATCACTTCAATTGTCCCTATCTTCTTTCAGCACTAGACAAACATCAGAAGAGACAAACATAAAACAGTAAAATAGCAATAGTAATACTCAGTGTCCTGGTGTTGTCCCTGTCACTGCTGCTCCTCCAATCCAGTCATAATGCAGAATTTTCTCTACCACATGTAGTGCCTCACATCTACCTTTCTTGAGCAGCAGCAGGAGGCAGACCAGTAATATTTGGAGGCTGTCTTTAATGTGACTCATCTCTTTAACATGAAACGATGGCTTTTCAGACAGAAGAAAGACAAGGGTGAAAAAGGTCCTGCATATGCTTATGAAATTATGAAAGTTAACAGAAAGGAATACGATTTCCTTTTTTTAAAAAAAAAAAAGAATAACAAAAAAACAAACCAAAAAGACCAAAAACCCAGGTCTTTGCATTGCTTTGTTTCCATTACTTAGAGAATATAAATTCCCCCTTCTCTGTCCTGGTAATATCACCATGTTCTTATTTATTTTACTATGTTCACTGTGATGTTAGCCAGAGACTATACAAGATCAGTTTATCCTTTAAAAAAAAAAAAACAAAAAAACAATAAAAAGAACTCATAATGACTTACACAATTTTTTCCACAAAATTCTTACAATGATTAAGAGCTGACTTACAGATTTTAGGGGCAAAAATAATAACAATCAACTAAAATTACAGAAACCTATACAAATCATTAATACCTGGTTTAAGAAGGCACAATTTGACATTTCATTTCTCAGTCAAAAGGACTTAATGTCCTAGAGTTAAGACTAATGCAAAAATCATTGATATTCTCAATTGTAAACTCCTTAGACCTGTATACCAATAGCAAAATGTCTTGCTTTTCTAGAATTTTCTTCTAGAAATTGCTTTAATACAGTTATACAAGAAACATCATTTGTTCAGGTTGTGTTCCAATTCACCCTGCAAACACAGACAACAAAACTAATTATTTTCAACCCCAACCTTTACCCAACTATATCTTTTGAAGACAGACACCAAATGGGTGGAAAATTGCATCTTACATTGGATTTCATGCTTATCACTATTTTTCCCTATCTTTCTTTCTACTTGTTCAATTAAATAATTTTGCCTCTTTGAGAAGTCATAAGTTACAAAGAAAAACAAAACAAAACAAAACCCATAGAAAGATTTAATGTGTATAAAGAATATCCCCATTACAATTATGGACTTAGTCATTTGAGCAGACAAGCTAAAGAGCATACAGTAATCCAAGTTATGTCTGAGCAACAGTAGAATTTCACCAGACATAATCTCTCTTCCAACACAAACTTAAAGACTAGAAGAAAAAGCTGCTTTCAATGAGTCTGTATCTGTTTTGGTTTATTATTCTTATCATTGTAGCATTAAAGTTCTAGTGAAACCAAGTTCTGGGCAACCATGAAGTAAGAAAAGGCCTCTGACCAAATTGATTTACATTTGAACAGGAAAAATCAGGCACAAATGTTGAGGGCAAACACAAGCCTAGAACAGAAAAATGACATATCCAAGACCGCAGAGAAGGTTAGTAGTAAATTCATCACAGGTACAAGCCTTCAAATTTACATTTCAGCTCCTTAGTGATGAAGATACATTGTTCCAAATAACCAAATTCAATAATTGAAAAGACATATTTCTCTCCTTACGCTTAAGTGTCAAAGAACTATCACTAAAAACAAAGGCAGTTGATAAAAGGATTGTAAGTACCCGAAGTAAGCTAAGAATCCGAAGAAACATCTACTGATGGATAAAGACAAGAAGTGGTACAAAAAGGAAAAATATATGGGTTTTTTTCTATTTGTGTTTTTCTAATTTTAAATGAAATATTAAGTCTTGTAAAATTCTCTGATCAGCTGTAATAAATACAGTTCACTGAGATTCCATTTTGTTATCGTATTTTTGCTACTGTTAAGAAGCTGGATTTGGACATTTCACTTTATAAGAAGGAAAAGTTTAAAGAAACTCCAAAGGAAAACATAATAAATTTCTTTATTTTATGCAAATCAATAAAGTGCAGTAGCCTGAATGAAGGTACTGAAGACTGCTGGGTTAGAAAGAACAACATTGTGCCCACAGGATGAAGTAAAGAACAGCTTCTCTTTGAACCTTTAACATGTTTCTGCACCACCAGATGCCTCGTGGCTGCCCTGTCTATTCATTTCTATTAAATGCAACTCTTTAAACAGCCTCAGGTAACCTGCAAGTTTTGCAGGGAAACTCAAAACTATATAAAAAAAGACTTGTACCTGACTGCACAGTTTCTACAGTTTAACAAGGTGCTAAAGGGAATTTTAATTTCATAGATTTATTAGATACTATCATAATGAAAGGATATACCTCTACCTTTGGTGAAAGGACACAGTCTAAGATTTTTCTGCTTGTAGGACAATTCTTGATCCAAAGTAGATGGAAAGCTTATTTTCAGTGTTTCCTCCTGCTTTTATGTTGTGTACGTAACTCTCTTCCATTTAAATGGCCAAAGACATTCCCCATAGGACATACATGCTGGCATGGCAGTGATTTGCATCCTTTTGTAGGAAAACTGTATACCCTTGCAATCAGTTAAGTTCTAGGCAGCATGCTAATAGTCATATTGACCTGAACAGGTGTATTTATTTACATATATTTATAGACTCTGTTAAATTCTCTGCTGTAATGCAAAAAAACCTACTGCTCTTCATATTACTCCAAATAGACTACAGGTACTAAAGGTCTGAGAACTTATCATATACTAAGGAATAGACACACATAAGAAGTTTTATAAATACACTAATATGGTGGATTCTTCTTTCAGCAAACAGTAAGTGTTCTGTGTGAACTCTTCAACATCAGGACTGTAGACTGCAGTTTTCTCAAGAAATTTTACAGGACTATTTTTGTGGCACTATGTGAATCCAGGATTGATGCATTTCTATTTATGTGTTTTTCAGATCAAAAAACTGGTAGAAAAGATACTATTTTACTTGAAACAGATTCAAATGAACTGTGTTCTGAGTCTTTCTTGAGTAACTCTTAACAATGACTAGCTTGATGTGACAGCTTGTTTGTTCTTAGATAAAGCTGGATGACAGTCATCCACAGAAGCATTTGATTAGTTTATCATTAGTTTACTTACTGCATTACTAGAGATAGTCAAGTGCATCCCAACATATCTGGTGAGAAGGATTTATATTACTTAGCTCTTCTCTGATGTACTGCATTATGCATAACATTCATTTGTCTAGGAAAGTTAGTGTTCTATCCTGTATCTCCTAAATAGTTTTAATCTGAATGAGAATTCATTTACAAGTTTTAATTTGAATGAGAATTCATTTAGGTTAAGCAAAATTACTGTTATGTTAGAACAACTTTATTTTCTTACAACAAAATTAATAATATACAATAGATATGCAGTTTTATACTAGTGAAAAAGGGATACTATTTTTACTAATAGCAACAGTGTATATATATGGACATAAATAGCATGGATGTACATTATATCACTATGTTTATATCTGCTTGTAAAAATCTAGATGTTGGATCAGATTTTTCTAATACCAACCACTTAATGTGGACTGGGCAACATAGTACCCTGAAGTTAAGAAGAAATAGGAGAGGACAAATCTGGAGCTTTGCCACAGCATTTCTTTGCTTGCTCAACATCTACTAGAAGAGTCCATTTTAGCAATTAGTTGTGCTATGTCTTGGAAACAATTGACTGAGGTTGGAGCAATTGTACTACTAAGAGAGTACAACGGTTTATTACCAGAGAATTAAAAAAATACCACTATACCTTTCAATGACCTTGCAGTTTATCTTAGAGAATTGCAAATTTTCTAAATTAAGGTAACGAAAGTGTAGAAGCCACAGGGATTGGAACTTTCCTTTGAGACCTCTTCATGGACCATGCAATGTCACCCTCATACTCCCCCTAGTTTCCCATCCACTGCACCTCAACCTGTCACAACCACCTGGCAGCACAGGAGAAGCATCTCTTGAGTCAGACCCAGACACAAGACAAAGCCCAACCACACTGTTCTAAGTCTCTGCCTAGCATCTAAATAAGGCCCTAAAGCAGTTAACTGTGTTTGACATATTTACTGAACTATGTTTATTTTTGTTGAAACAGTCTGAAACTGTCATGATGAGTATATTCAGTTTGATGTACAGAAAAAATGGCTTAGCAGCAATCTAAGTGAAAAGAGATTTAAACTCATGATATGCAACCTCTGTTCTAATTTTGACACAAGTTTTCCTTGAGCTGCTTCTATATTTAGTGTAATTTTTAAAGGATTTCTTGACAAGAAATTTTCTTAAAATGTAAGTGACAAATATGAGTAGATTAGCAGGGATATCACTTATGTGAAGTCCAGTGTATTCTTGGCTCACTATGAGGATAAATTGACTGAGAATATAAAATAGTTGCACAAGGGAAGAAAGAAACATGTACTTTCCAGTCCCTTGCTGTCACTTTGTTATAATATACAGTGAAGCTGCATAAAAGATATGGCTATGAGATCCAATTCTTTAATGACTTCTTTCTTAATGAAATAGCTCTCAAGTTTTGTTTGAGGAGAAAGACAGCAGCCTCTACATCTGGGTAATTCCCCTTCACCCTAGCCCCCATTTAACTAATTAAATGTTCTTTAGAATTTGAAATCACTAAGTATAACAAAGCTCCTGAGAATCATAAGCAAAGTCAGGAGGACATCTCAAACACAGGAACGGTTAGTATAAGACAGTCTAGGGAGTACGAGATGCTTTCAGTATCATTTTGTACTGTACTTTAGGGCTTTAATAACCCTTCCAGCAATGTTGCACCAACTGCTAATCAATACCAATTATTTTTCTCACCATAGAAACGAGGCTTAGTTAACCCCTTGAGTGCCTTATCCTGAAATAAAGAGAGGATATATATTTTTACATGGATGAAGAAAACAATCCATTCACCACAATGAAATTATTCTTGTAACAAAAGCGCTTCCACATTCAAATATTGGATTAACATATAGTCATTTAAAAAATTACTCTCGTCCATCAGTTTAAGACCATGTTTTAAAATTATTAATTTAAATAAACAAACCAAATATTATATACTGTTGTCATACTAATCCTTACAATGAGATAAGCGGGAAAGGCTCCTACCCTCACACCCCCAAAAAATTTTTGTGAACCATTCCCTTGTACATCTGCATATTTTTATGACAACATTCTTAAAAATACTAATGTCAGTAAATACTTGTGTTTTTTTTGCTTGCGGGTTGTTTTTTGGGGTTGTTTTTTTTGTTGTTGGTTGGTTTTTGTTTTGGTTTTTTGGTCCAGCTTCATGCTAGACATAAGTTTTCAGACAAAACATCCAAGTAGATTGGTCAATATATATATATATTTTTTTTTTTTTCCTGTAACTAGGTAGACAGCCAGCATAATTGGTGAACTATCTAAATATATTGAAGACTTTAAATATGAGTTCAAGTAATTTCCAATTAATTAATTTAAAGGCAAAATAAAAATAGTAGTATTGGAAATGAAAGGTGTCAGGGAAATGCCTATTTGATAGCCTTATTGATGGTATACATTTTCACCATCTTTGTGACAATGGAAATATGCATTCTCTTGAAGTAAATGCAGATCTGTGCTAAGATTCCATTAATATTTTATATCTGTCTATCTATCTATCTATCTCTATCTATCTATCTATCTATCTAAGTATTCAAGGAATGTTTAACTCATAGAACAGCAGAGCTTTGTGTATATTCATTCAGTACAATATACCATCAAATGAGAATAAATTAGAACATAAAATCATTTAATTTGATAGAAGAAAAGAGTGATGAGACTTTAAGATCAAAATACAGTAGCTGCTTCTATAACACTTCACAAAGATAACAATTCTAATAGGACTGAGAGACAGGGAAAAAATAACCAATGCTGTTGAATACCCTGCGATGGATTTATCAATACATCTAAGTAATTGGCTTTACATTGCTTTGTTTAAGCTACCTAAGCTAATATATCATTTAAGTGTTCACTTTAGAAAGTGAAGCTGTCTATAATCATATAGAACTATGTAATTACTTTGAATACAGTGCAATGTTCCTTCACTCTCAGTACACCATATGGAACTATCGGACACAGTTTTCTCAATCCAGTTTAACTAAAAGCAAAGGAACAGATATTTTAACTAGCCATTGCCCTCTGGAGCTGCCACTGTTTTCTACAGAAGCTTGTTTTCATCAATAATCTTTTCTAGCTTTCATAATAAACTGGCTCCTATTACTATTATGGCTTGCCATATCCTCTGACTTGTTGAGATATATAAATAAAGAAGTATATTTAAAAGTAATGTGAAACTTTGTTTTCAGGTGTTCTAGAAAAGTTTTCCTAAGGAGCTTTTTTTTTTTTTTTTTTTTTTTTTTTTTGTATTGTGGAAGCTATATAATCTGTAGCACCATGATAGGAATGCTTTGCCAAAAAATAAAATTAGGGACTGATAACAAAAAGGAGGTGAATCTTGCTGGAAGCTTTTAATAAAACTTTCTAAGGATTATTTTTTTTTTGTAACATTTTAATTTTTCCACTGCTTTTTCTAAGTAGTACAAGAAGGAAGATAGAACAAAGGACTTGGAATTTTAATGGCTTTTTGAAACACTGAAAATAATAATTCTAGCGAACAGAGAATGTAACTTCCTTTTTTTACTTGCTCCACCCACTGCAACCAGACGCAATAACATAAAACACAACATCTTAAAAAGAAAAAGTAAAAAAGGCCCAACCAAACTGCACATCATTTGTCTTTGCTTTCATCATTAGACGTGTCCATTGTTTTATTAAAATACAGTCTTAATTCTAATGCCATGTAAAAAAAGGTGTTATATATTTAAAAAAATTAGTGCATTCCTGTACTTGAGAATACAAAAGCACTTAGAGATGACAACTAATATGGCCAGTTTGTCCTTAAATCCTTCTTTTAACTCTAAAAGTAAAAGAGGCCACCACCTGAAGCTTCCTTTCTGCACAGAAAGCCTTTTTTTTCCTGTGTTCAAATTTATGTGATGACTAACCATTATAACTTCCTTCACCATGTCATGAAGTTCAGTTATTAGCTTGACACTACTATCCCCTAATTAGAACATCAATGTTTTTCTTTTCTTTTAACCACTGACAAAAAAAATACTGGTGGATAGTTAGAATAGGAATTATGTGTCTATATCTTTTTAATAAAAGAGTACTGAGAAGTGCTGAGTAGAGTGGGGAGAAAAGATTGGTTTTCATAGAAAAAGTTCTTAATCCAAAACTTGAGGCTGAGAGATAATTGAATACTAATTACAAGCAACTCAGTGAAAGCTCTTGCCAGATCTAATACTTGCTCTGTTCAGCATATCATCACACTTCTATGTGTATCAGAAACTGAGAGGCTCAGAGGAAACAAAAGCCACACCAAAATATAAAAATCTGTTAGGATTTTACACTAGGAAAATGAGTATTTAGAATCTGCATATAGCTTTTAAAAATATTTTACATAAGATTTTAAAAGCTCAGAGGTTTTTTTTGTTTATTTGTTTTTCTGAACTGAAGAACAAACTAAACATAAAATATTGAAAGACTTTTTCCTCTGTATTAAATTAGGTCCTTTTAGGTGGTTTACTGAATTAAGCTCACCATATGACTCTCAATGTCTTTTGTGAATTGAAATTGCTAGAATCACTTGGTAGCTTAACAGAGGGAATGGGAGAAAATCCCAATGAGACAAAGAGCTTCCATCTGGATTTCATTAACTAGTCATTTTCTTATCATTTACTCTATTATTTTAAATTATGAAAGTCATTAGTTGTGTTATTACATAATGATAATTCTCAGAGATTATATAAAAAGTTTGGTTTTACTCAGGTATTTATTCTATTGTTGCATGGGCAAATATTTCATAAGTTAATTATCTGAACAACTACACAAAACCAGGTTATTAATTAATGGTGTCCTGCCTTGGATGTGTCAAAAAATTCATTAAGTTTGAATTAATCATTAATCTAAAAGCTAATATTTGCTAAAATGTAAGTGACCATAATTTTATATACTCTTCTATATACAAATAGAATATTCCACCACCAAAAAATAGTGATATATACTGAAAGAAAACTTTATTCCTTTTCATTAGTTATAGAAACAAACAAATAAACAAAAAAAACCCCAAAAAACAAACCCAACCTTAAAATTATAAAAATGACTAAATTTTGAGAATATTTATTACAATTTCCAAACCACAGTTATACTTTGATAAAAAAGGCAGCAGGCATGATATTTTTTTATTTGTTTGTTTGTTTTAATTGTGACTATAAGAAAAAATTAGGAACCGCATCTTGCATCTCTAGAAAAAATATTATCCTATTACATCAAATTTCTTGGAGAAAAGAAATAATTTTAAATAATCTGTACTTCCGTGTTTAGCCTTTATGCTAGATCACCATCTCCACGTGGTAAACTCAATAGAAATTAATTGCTCAACCACTTTCAGATTAATGAAGTTTGGATGCCACAAAATGTGGTATTCTCTTGAGAAACTATTCCCTTGCAAAGCAGAAATAACTGTCTCAATTTCATCTTTGAGAACCTTTCTGCAGTCTAAGTCTGTCTCTTAATTTTTAGAGCTTGCACAGCAGTGTCCAATATTGAAACACTTCTTTTTCTTCCCTGTGTGTTTCTTTCATTCTTGTTTTTTTCACGCAGTACAAATATGGACATATAGAGGTTAATCAGAGAGTGCAGAGGGTCTAGCACTTAAGTAGGGGCAGCACAGGTATGAACAGTGTGTGCTTTACTGGAAAGCTCTATGGAATCCTTGTTTCCAAAATAGTGTTGAAAAAAATAAATAGTGGAAACAAACAAACAAAGTTTTAGAGGAATGAAGCAACAGTTTAAAGTTGCTCTTAAAATTTAAGACATCCTAAATTCTCTATGAGAAGACTACGTCATACTTGTTCATGGGTCAAAGTATTCATGTGGGGAGAAGATTTCCAAGAGAATTCAGGCTGACTTAACTGAAGTTATGATCTGGCAGTGGAGATGCTACTGTTGTAATTTATGAATTTTACATATTGCAGCTACTATAGAAGCAGAAGCCTATTTCAGTGCTGCAAGTCAGCAGGTCTCTTTCTTTCTCTCCCATGGAGTTAAATATTAGGGTAGGGGTTACCTATGGAGATACTAAGTTATGAACTAACCTGTCTTTACAGTCTAACATTAAAGAATTTTATAATTTCACTGAAGTACTTCGGAAAGAATATTTGTATTCTAATAAAGGAATGGGAGAAAAATATGCTGTTAGTGAGGTGTGAACACTTGTTTCAGTTTACAGGTTGATTTTAATGTTGTGTTAGGGATTACAGAGAAATCTGTCAATAAGACAATGGTACAGAAAGTATCTGAAGGCAGTACAAGAGCAACTCTTATTATCTAATGTAAAAGTTCCTGTGTAAATTATAATATTGGAGGCAAAATAAACTTGTTCAAACAGACTATCTAGTTTTCCATGCTCTCAGAGGCATCAAATCTCTGGCTTCTTCAAATACCTGACTTCTAGGTGTCTTAGTGAAAACAGAAAACACAATTCCAGATATACAGAACACCTATATAAGATCCAACATTTAACTGCAAAAGTACAAGTTTTTTTCTCAAAAACAAACCAACAAACAAACCAGTGCCAACAAAAGCACTTTGAATTAATAAGACTATTAATATAACTTTACAATACTTTGCATATTACTCTAAAATCACCTCCACTGAGGCAGCTGTCATAAGAAATTTCCATTGCATACACACTGACAGGGTAGTTACTTGGCAGTTGTGTTTCTCTGTGCCCGTTCTGCACCCCCTGGGTTTTGAGAGGGGCCACTTCCGAGCATAGACTGAAACCTCTCACCACCACTAAGTACACTGTCACTCACAGCCCTTTGTGTGCCCCCAGCAAGAGGACAGGAGTAGTAATGTTCTCTTCTAAGTCCCTGTTAGTAATTGTTCCAGAATAAATTAACTGCAGCACACATTACTTTCTTAAACAAAGTAGGCATTTAATATCTGTTGGTGCCCCAAGACTAGAACAGTATGGAAAGAAAAAAGATGGGATTAAATCAGAGTCTATTAGGATTTATTTTGCCAATTATACATAAATCATTTGCATTTTTACCATACCTTAAGATCTAAACTGCTATTTGAGTACACTGACATATTAATTACAGAACAGTTAAAACTCAGTGACTTAATAAAAATGCATTTGTGTTGCAATTACATTACCGATTACACTGTTTTAGAGAGAAGACAGAGGTATTCTCTGAAAACACAAAGTGTGATACAGACTTCAGAAAGTGGTCATTTTGGGAGGGGTGATACTAATGGAGATCCCTACATGGACAATGTAAAAATCCTGAAAAGATAAGCACAAGGATGATGATGGAAGTATAAGTAGGAAATGGTTTACAGAGCACTAATCATACAAGAAAATTCTGATAGCTTTCTACTAAAAAAATAAGAATATTAAGAGAATCCAATGCAATGAAATATAACACAACTTTTCAATAATATTTCCTGAAACCATATTTGAAATCAGAATTCCACTGAAATATGCATTTCTTATGAATTTATTTATAAGTAAATATCCATATTTTGGTCACACTGTTATTTGAATAGAGACACATATTCCCTCTTTGAAAAGATTGAGAACTGCAGATGAAAACTCTGTTTAAGTAACATTTTCTTCCCAGATTCTGAAGATTTTCTTTACCTTATCTCTTGAAAATGACATGAATTTCAATGAAACATGATTCACAGAATCACAGAATATTAGATACAGGAAGGGACCTCTGGAGATCATCCAGTCCAACCCCAGAGCTGCCAGAACAGGATCGCCTACCATAGGTCACACAGGAATGCATCAAGGTGGGTTTTGAATGTCTCCAGAGAAGAGACATTCTCCACTCCACAACCTCTCCAGGAAGCCTCTTCCAGTGTCCTGCCACTCTCACAGTTAGAAAGTTTTTCCTTATGTTTACATGGAACCTCCTATGCTTCAGCTTGCACCCGTTGCCCCTTGTCCTACCATTGGGCATCACTGAGAAGAGCCTGGCTCCATCTTCCTGACATTCACCCTTTACATATTTATAAATATTAATGAGGTCTCCCCTCAGTCTCCTCTTCTCCAAGCTAAAGAGACCCAGCTCCCTCAGCCTTTCGTCATAAGGGAGATGCTCCACTCCCTTAATCATCTTGGTGGCTCTGCGCTGGACTCTTGCAAGCAGTTCCTTGTCCTTCTGAACTGTGAGGCCCAGAACTGGACACAATACTCCAGATGCGGCCTCACCAGGGCAGAGTAGAGTGGGAGAAGAAGCTCTCTGGACCTACTAAACACACCCCTTCTAATGCACCCCAGAATGCCATTGGCCTTCTTGGCCATGAGGGCACAGTGCTGGCTCATGGTCATCCTGCTGTCCACCATGACCCCCAGATCCATTTTCCCTGCAGTGTTCTCCCAACAGGTCTGTCTCCAACCTATACTGGTACATGGGGTTGTTCTTTCCCAAATGTAAGACTCCACACTTGCTCTTGTTATAGTATTTCATTAAACTTCTCCCTGCCCAACTCTCCAGCCTGTGCAGGTCTCACTCATAGAATTATATTCTATTCAATGTAATATCAGGTTTCAAAATTAATTACTATTAACATTGTATTTGAGGTCATTGACAAGATGCAGTTCCTTTCCTTAAAGACTGTAACAATAACCAAACAATAGAGCTAATGATAGTGAGGGAATAAACCTTAATACCAGTTTTCCATTTTTCTCAAAATAGCTTTAATGTAGCTTTTTCTTCTAATCAAAGAAATAATAAACATTCTTTATATATTAGAATATGTCATCTCTTTAAAAAAATAAAGAAAGTAGACATAGGGAAATTAAAGAGAGTGTATGAAGGATAAGCCTAAATGCAATAGTTTTAAAGGAGTTGGGAAGGAGGCAGAATACCTTTTATTAAAATGAACATACAATTTCTATCTGAATACTTACTATCATGCACTTCCTAGCAAGTTTCATAGCTGCCAAGTAACTGAACTACATGTTTTGATGTGCTGCAGGAATAAAGCCATTCCCAAGGCAACCAAAACTAATATGATATTTACTGTACTTTGTTTATTAAATTTAAGCATTTGCTTAAAAAAATCACATTTGCTAACATATTATGAGATCTGTATTAAAAAAAAAAAAAAAACAAAAAAACTTTCTTTCCTGTTTCTTTGATTGTCCAGATAATTCCAGCTTCAATGCATACATAATTGCATTTGTATAAATGAAAACTTGTGAGTTGTATACACAGGGGAAAATTCAACAATGTAAACAAAATATCAGATTAAAAAAAATGCAATATTATGGAATATCAATAAATAGAAAACACAGAATCACAGAATTGCCTAGATTGGAAAAGACTTTTAAGATCATTGAGTTCAATCATTAACCTCACACTGACAAGATCCCAACTAAACCATGTCTATACGACTCTTCAATACCTCCAGGGGATGGTGGCTCCACCACTGCCCTGGGCAATGCGTTCCAATGCCTGATAACCCTTTCAGTAAAGAAATTCTTCCTAATATCCAATCTAAACTTCCTCTGGCACAACCAGAGGCCATTTCCTCTTGTCCTATTACTTATTATTTGGGTGAATAGACTGACCCCACCTCTCTACATCCTCCTTTTTTGTATTTGTAGAGAGCAATAAGGTCTCCCCTGAGCCTCCCTTTCTCCAGGCTAAACGACCCCAGTTCTCTCAGCTGCTGTTCAGAAGACGTGCTCTAGACCCTTTCCCAGTTTCATGAAGCACTTCCATTCAAGCAAAGGACACAGTAAAACCCAGTTGAACTGAATTGCTTGCATAATTCACTTAATTAGTAGAAAGCCACTAGAAAACACATTGGTCCTGGTTCTAACAACTTTACTTGTATATAAAACCAATCTACTCCATAAATAAAAGCAATTATTTAAAAAGCAGTACTCACTATATAATTTTTTCGTTTTCATATTTATCTTACTAAAATTTAGCATAGATGTTTTTCCTCTCTGTTATTTAATACATGTTTTAGTTGACTTATATGTGATTACACTTTAGCATCAGTGGCAACAGGTCAGCAATTGTTTTCTACTCATGAATATCACAGGAATTTGTAGGGTAGTAAAAGCTGTGAAACTTTCAGGTAAAATAAAACATGGAAATTAAAATCACAAACACTTGAGCAGTTATTTGTGTGAATTTATTGAGATAGTAGGTGATGATTTGCTTGTTTCTTATGAAGGCTGATCAAAATAGAGTTGGATTTGCCTAACATGATTCCCTTTACAGTCTACCCCTTCTGACAGACCTTCTTTGAGCATCTTGTGCTAACCAGCTGTTTGAGAGCTGAAGCTCTTACTTGTCAAGCTGCCTGAAGACAACTGCTCATGAGCCAAACCCAGTGATGCCAACAACTCAAATATAAATGAAATTATTTGAAAGGAATTTTAATGATGTACATTTCTGATTTTTGAAGTGTTGATTGATGCTTGCTATTGATATTCAAATTAGGTAGTGGGTAATAGTGGGAATTTCCTTCCTATCAGAAATTCTTGGATTCCTCAGCATTAAAACTGTGTTTCAGTTGGAAGAGACTGGAGGAGGGAATACAGTCCCATTGATGATCACACCCAAGCCACCAGGCTCCCCAGCTGAATTGAAATGAATCTATAGTATATAGTTGCCTTTCACTGCTGTGGTTATTGGGTTTTTTGGGTTTTGGTTTTGGTTTTTTGTTTGTTTTGTTTTAAATAGACTAGTTTAATAGAAGCCCTACAGACTCATGGAATCTATCAAAGTACAGTAATAGGAATCATTTTAACAAGTAATTTTGCTGGGATTAAAGACCTCCCACTGCCAAACTAGAGGTGAGGTTGAACAGCTGATAGAGCAATAAGAATTGAGAAAGCAAGAACTTTTTCCATGTTCTTTGAGGAGCTGCTAAAAATATGTTAATAGAAGAGATGCTACCTTAACTGATCCCCTTTAATATATGAGGGAAATTGCACTGCTACTGATAATCCATACTAATGTTAAGCCATCATAAAACTGTTTAAAAAAATCAATTAGAGTCTGTAACAGAAATTGCTTTGATGTGACAAAAATGTCATCTGTAGAGTTATTTAGCCAGTCTGCCTGGGAAGATATTTCCAACAACTGTTAAAGAAAGATAAACAATATCTTATATATTTAGTAAATTAAATAAACCATAAAGTATATTAAAAATAAACTATTGCTTTGTAAATTTATTAATGGCAATTAAAATTAAAGTTCCGATTTCTTTTTAAGATTAATTAGGGGATCAAGAAATATTTCTTGTTTCAGATTGTTGAACTGATATACACAAGTATAGTCCCAGTCCTCATGCGTCATTATATAAAAAAACCCCTACCAATGGGAAAAAACCCTTTTTTACCAGCCTTACATGTTTCTACTCCATTCTGCATAGTTAAAATCACACTAAAACTGAGAATTAATCTGTTTTGTTTTGTAATCATAATTATATATTGACAAGTTAAACTGTGAGACCTAAATCAAGGGGATTTGGGCTATCACATGAGCATTCTCATGTGGAAAACCTAAAGGAACTTCAGATATTTTGCTGCAACCAAACTCCTTTTCAATTTTATTTTCTTGAGTGGCATTAAATACTTGGAGAAAAGGAACAGTAGAAATAAAAAATGCAAGGCAAATGTATCATGGATGTCAGAAAGAGTTACTACATATACTTAAAATAAAAATAGTTATGCTTTTTTAGGAAAATGTTCAATGAAAAGCATTTTTATTATTATGAAATATCTCCCTTGCTTCTTAATTATTTTTCTTTGTTTAGGTTTTTCCTGTCTTAAATAGTTTTGATTATACTTCTACATTCTTACCAAAAACCTTAGAGAAAGATCTAAATTATTATTCAGAGTGTTTTCAAATAATTCACTAGTTGATAAAAAGGAGTTTATGAATAACATGTAGTGAAGAAAGGAATTATTCAAAGATTTTTTTTTTCTTATAATCTTATATAATTAAATGATTCCATCTTGACATACTGTAGAACCACTCCTTAAGAGACAATTTTTAGATTTAAAGTTATGCATAACCTCCCTATATTCATATTCCATTTAGACTTTATCCATATTTTTTGTTTAATTTCAAGAACATGTCTTTACAGAAGTAATAAATACCAATTATATTATAACTAGCATTTACGTGCCTCAAAAAAAAAAAAAAAGCTACTAATCTTTTTGCAATAAATTTCTAAATAAAAAGAAAAATATCAAATACAACAGACTCAAAAAAAGGAAATCAAATAGAAAAATATATACCTACCTAACTACACACAAAGTGGAACAAAAATCTTTGATTTTCTGAGAAAAAGAGGAAACTAGTAGAAACTTGCTATTACATAAAGAACATGAGAAAGCACTGAAATAACTTCGGAAATTTGCATTTAATCATATGAATAACATAGAAGTATATCATTATGTATGCCTGGATCATTCGTTCTTCTTCAATACCTGATCTTTTGTAACTAAATCTCACTAAGAAACAAACACTGTAAGCACTGTTGGGATTGATTTCACTGAACTCATATTAAATTTACTTTACAAGCATAAAAATATATTGCCCATAGTATGAAAATTCAATGCAACTGTTTTCTTTAAGGTTAACTTTAATTCTTGCTTGAAGGTCAGGATTTGCCTGTATGGGAGTGTAACATCCCTATATATATGTTTCACTGACTTGGAGTCCCTAGACTCTATCAATGGAACACGTGAGGTGTGGTGTGTCATAGCTCACGTCTGCGTTTTGATTACTTGTAAAGCTCCATAGCAACTGAAATAGAAGCAGGGTGTTTTAGCAACGGGAGATTGCTTTCATATTTTACTAAGATTGGGTGTTCCACTTGAGTTGTATAGTAGTGGATGACTTGCTAGTTAAAAAAAAAAACAAAAAACAAAAAAACCCCCAAAACCCAAAACCAAACAAAAAACCACACCACCACTACAAAAAAACAAAACAAAACAAAACAAAACAAAAAAAAAAAAAAAAAAAAAAGAACAAAAAAAAATAACAAAAAAAAACAAAACAAAACAAAAAAGAACAAAAAAAAAAAACAACCCACAAAAAAACCCACCCAACCCAAACCAGAGTAAAGTTTTGACTTTTTGTAAGCTTAGATGTCTGACATTCAGCAACCTGGGCCAATGCCCAGTGAGGTATCAATTTCAGGAGGAAATAACCAAAAGATTATATGGTTGCATGTTAAAGTAATAAACTTTAGGGATCCAATTTAATTAAAAGAGGAAGAATGAGCATCAGTCTGAACCAGAGAAGAGGAACATAAAACCAAACTAAAAAAAACAAAGCAAAATGACACAATTATAAGGTGGTAACATAATAATTCTAACTTTTCCCAAGGAAAAGTATGCAAAATCAAGTGGATGAATGAAAACCTTAAGGTTTCACACATGGCATTTTTATCAAATTGTTCCTTCATTAGATTGTAATTTGATGACTAAACCCTTTCCTTCTCTCAAACTATAAATAGCAAAACCAGGGTGTTGGATGATTTTGAATTCTATTTGTGACCTCCTTGGTAGGTTTCTACACTCACTGAAGAGCCTTCTTTTATCCTAGAAGATATATTTACAAAGGGAATAGTGAGCATCCATAGTTTCTTTCATCCTTACTCTTCCTCTTCAGAGTAGTGAAGCCTACAGAGGAGTTTGGTGTGGTTAGAACTGAAATAGTTGACATAGCCAAGAAAGCATTTAAATTCTGTTTATCCAAACTGTTTAGTGTGTAACCATCTAACAAATTCCATTGCCTGCCTGCAGACAGAAGGCTCGAGGAGACAATCATTCCCCAGGCAGACAATACCTGGATGTATTATAAATATTGACATAAATATGATATAAATATGACATAAATTCTTGTTTCACTCATGCCTGCTATGCCTCATGACTAGTTGGATGCCTCCAAGTGAGAGCCACATGAGCATATCTTGAAAGCTGTAGATTGCCTTATAATTTTCTGCCTATTGAGTTCTTGGTTCTTATTCTTGTTTCTGAACCCTGCATCTTCAGTTTGCATCCTTGAATTGTACTATTTTATGCTTAATTCCTATCCCTATCCAGTTCATGCAGGTTCTGAGATAATACTGCCTACTTGCTAGTCCAGTATCTCCTGATTAGCTGAACTTGGAAATTATTTGTTATTGCACTCAGGTCTCACTGTGTCTCTTTGCATTGATGCACATGTATTCGCTGATGTACCCGTGGATTCTGTGGCCTGGCCTAATCATTAACTACACTTTTGGCTTCTTTTTTCTACTGAGCACTTCCTATATTTTTTGCTTTATCACTCTTCCCAGTGCACCAAACTTATCTACAAGCTGAACTGAGACCAAGACCAAGACTAATAACTAGGCTTTATCATTCATATGTAATGAAACTGTGGAACTGCTGTCAGTTGCCCAAGCTATGTTCCAAGAAGGTACACTATAAAAAAAAAAAAAAAAAAAAAAAAAAAAAAAAAAACCCTTTTCCAAAAAAAAAAAAAAAAAAAAAAGCCCTTTTCCTAAAATTGCTGCATCTTCTCTGCACTCAGGAAAGATTGCACCAATTCTCCCTACTTATTACCTGGTTGAAAGCATTTGTTCTTACTATACATGGCCAGTTCCTTCCATTATTCTTCTTCTCTACTCTGCTTTCCAGATTTCCACATGTAGTGAAAAATATTGACCCAGGAGCAGGAGAAGAATAGGCTGGTACTTCTCTTAAAGCTTTCATTTATATATTATATCTTTATGGTTATAATGTATCCTCTGGTCTTTCTTTAAGAATACAAAGAGGCAGAGGCAGTTTCCTGTGGTAGTCCAAGACTCCAGTATCCCACTTTTTTTCAGGGGAATATTTCCATACTCATGTCTCTGACCCCCATTAATTTTTCATTCCTTCCCCAAAGCAATCCTCCCTGCAATCTCCCATGCCCCAATGTTATTAATGCCTCAGCTACTTTTTCGAGTCCACAAAAGCTATTTACATTTAATCTTAGAACTAGGTTTTTAATTGTGAATCACAGCCTCACTGTAGAAATTTAATCTGAATCACAAATGGACAATTAAGTCCAGTGACATACAAAATCTCTGTTCTGACCATTTCTAATAACTTCTTTATTCAAAATGTGAATCATATGGATCTTTAAAACTGAGAGTTTCATTTGCCATTAATGAACATGTCCAACTCCAGAGAACCTCAATACTGTAAACAAGGAAAAAAAAATGTCTCTTTAATAATTAATTTTGTCACATTCATAATAAATACTGTAATTTAATGTTTGCTTTACAGCTACTAATTGTCAATCAATAGCACACTTGCTTGGAAGAACAGATATTATGTTATTATTAATAACATCTCGATATTTCTATTCTTTGCATTCAATGATCACAGTTTAACAAAATCCCACGAGGGGCAATGGCCTCAATTGGTTTCACCAAGCATTTTTATTCAGACTCTGAAAACACAGAGCAAAAATATCTCATACTGATACATAGATGCTGTAATTGGGACAATTTATTCTGGGTTTAATGAAACTTTTGACTGAAGCACAAATCTTGCATAGGATTTCAGTGTGCAAAGCTACGGTTTTAAATTAGACATAAATGATTTTGAGTGATGGCTCCTCTTAACATTGCTGGAGTGCTTACCTCTCTCACTTTACTTTTTACGTGGCAGACCTCCAAAACTCCTACTGTTAAATCTGAATTAAGTAGCCTTAATATGTATGATATTTAACATTTTCAGAAGCTATGCATTAAATCTGTAGCCTAAAACTTCTAGTTAAGGAATGAATCCAGCACTTCAGGGCTTTACACACATTTTTTTATGTTTAATTCCTCTTGCCAAGTGGATGTTTAAGTGCAAACTGTATAAAAGTTCACATCACCTGGATCTGTTTCTGCAAGATTAGTGGAGTGACATCTTAGTCTGAAACTGATCTTTTTCTTCCACAGCTTTTTAGTCTCTGAACTCTAAGGCTTGTATTAAATATGAAATAGGAATAATGAGTTTTAATTTTTAAAGACATTAAATACCCTGAACAAGCTGGTTACGAATTGTAGAGTGACTTTGTCACTAAAAAAAGAGCTTAGCAAATCCAGTAAAGTACATTAGTTTTCTATATGCATGATTATATATATTTGCTATGTTATCAGTTTCTGAGGATGTGTTCATTCCTTGAAATTGAATTCCTTCTGAACAATGTTAGATGAAAAATGACTGAATGAAGTCCCATTTACCCATTTGCCACTACATTGCAAGTTATACTCACCCTTCATGTACTACTCTGCCAAGATGTTTACATATTCTGAACACATGCAACATTTAATAATTTTTGTTAATAAGCATTTTTTTCCTACTTGTATCCCAAACAAATGGATTCTTTCCTTCCTTAATACTATTATATGACCATGATATAATTGAGGCATCAATGTAGATTTGATATCATTCTGAGAGAACATACCCTTCTGCTTAAACAATGTGGCATTGAAAGTTAGTTATATATTTGCTAGGCCTAGTCAAATTTATAGTCTAAATGAAATGATGAAATGTTCTATCCCATGGATCATTTTGAAGGGATCAGGTATATCCCAGAATACTGCAAAAGGGACCACAACATTTTTAATAGGGTCCAAAGTAAGGATGATTAAAAAAATAATTAAAATCCCAGTGTGCAGTAACAGCAAGATAAATAAGACCTTGTAATTTATGGGCTGCACAGCTGTTAATGACAGCTCAAAGGAAACTGAAAGGTCACTTGTTGTCAACTCTCCTATAAATAATCAAGCTTTAACTTTGCTAGTGTGGTAGATTGACCTTGCCTGGCCACCAGGTGCCCACCAAGCCACTCTATCACTCCCTCTCCTCAACAGGACAGTAGGAAAAAAATACAAAGAAAAGCTTGTGGGTCAAGATAAGGACAGGGGGATTACTTACCAATTACTGTTACAGGGAAAACAGATTTGACTTAGGGAAATTAAATTAATTTATTGCCAATCAAGGAGTAGGATAATGAGAAATAAGAAAAAATCTAAAACCACCTTTCTTCCACCCCTTTCCTCTTCTCAGGCTCAGCTTCACTCCAGACTTCTCTACCTCCTCCCCCTGAGCACTGCGGGGAGATGGTAAATGGGGGTTGTGGTCTCTTCATCACATGATGTCTCTGCTGATCCTTGCTCCTCATGCTCTTCCCATGCTCCAGCATGAGGTCCCACCCATGAGATACAGTACTTCATGAACTGATCCAGCATGGTCCTTCCCACAGATAGCAGTTCTTCAAGAACTGCTTCAGTATGGGTCCTTTCTGTGGGGTGCAATCCTTAAGGAACAGACCTGAAGCATCCCCCACAGGGTCACAGGTGCTTCCAGCAGCCTGTTCCAGCACGAGGTCTCCACAGGCTATAGCTTCCTTCAGGACACATCCACCTGCTGTGGCATGGGGTCCTTCATGGACCACAGTGTGGATATCTGCTCCACCATGGACCTACATGGGCTACATGGGGACAACCTGCCTCACCATGGTCTTTACTATGGATTGTAGGGGAATCTCTGCTCTGGCACCTGGAGCACCTCCTCCCCTTCATTCTTCACTGACCTTGGTGTCTGCAGAGTTGCTTCTCTCACGTTTTCTCACTCGTCTCTCCCAGGTGCTGTTGTACACTCTTTTTCACCCTTAAATGTTATCACAGAAATGCTAATAATGTCGCTGATTCGCTCAGATTTGGCCAGAGGCAGATCCCTCTTGGAGGCGGCTAGAACTGGCTTTGAACAACATGGGGGCAGCCTCTGGCACCTGCTCACAGAAACCACCCCTTCAGCCCTCCCACTACCAAAACCTTTCCACATAAACACAATACAAGTGGTTGCAAAGATATTGTGTGATAAGTTATATAGGAAGTGGTGAAGATATAGAAGAGTATTTCTGTACAAACTAAAGATAGCTCTATGAGCAAAATCTTAAAGTCCTTCCACCTTACAATGTATTGCCCCACAGGACAATTTTTTGCACACTATACATTAGAAGATTAACTTAAAATGACATTTCTCACTGTTTACTCTCAAATAGGATTACAATACAGGCTACATTACCTACTATTCTCTCTAAGCAATACCTTAAGGCAAACTGGGAAAGCAAAATATTCTTGATGCCGAAGACTATCTTAATACTCATTTTCCATGTAACTGCTGTCATCCTAACAACATATTTTCAACTGTGAGAACACAGATAGCTTCCTGCAGAGCTTCTAATCTCAGGGTCATTTTGCAGAGAAACCAGGAGGATGTGCTGGCGTAATGAGAAAGCTGGTAACTACTGCCTAGAGATATAACACTTCATGTCTGCTCACTTCTCAGGCTCTGTTGGCTTGAAACAGGGATCCTAGCTTGGCTCCTAAATCTTTCTCTCCCTAGATAGCAACACATTATTCTCACACCAGATAGCTTAACTTCCTGGCTGCCTACAGAACCCCTGAGATTCCTTTTAATTATATACAAAACTAACACACAAGGTCCATAAAACATTTCCAAGTCAGTCAAGACTGCTAACTACTTGAATGTGAAGTGAACATGCTTATGTTTGCACTAAGTTGGTACTTATGTTTACACAGCAAATGAACACAAAAACATAAAGGCAGACTAGTAAGCACAAGGTTGTACAATGGACTTCAAATTTAGTGTCCCAGATTTGCTTCATTTAAAAGACAACACATAATTATTTTGGGGAAAAGATTATAAAGTATGTAAAGAAAATATGATATTTCAGTACATTTTATCCATAATAAGTTATAAAAAAAATTTCCTTTTGCTTGGCATAATTTCCCTGTGGCATTGTGCCACCTTCACATAGCCATCCATAACTCTTCTCCTGCTTGAAACAATCTTCAACATGCCACTCTTTTTAATGACTGAGATACCCCCTGATGGTGCTTAACATTTAATAGTGCTAGAGCTCCACGTTTGCCCAAACAACCTTTTCCATTTACCTTACCTCAAAGGCGTTCTAATTTTTCTTCAGAGACAGAAATCCTTTAAGCCCATTGTATCCTCAGGCTACAAATTTACTGAGATTTAGGTTTTCAATAAGAGCACCAAGATGAATGCCAGCTTCTCATTTATTAATCAATTTTTGCCCATCGGCTTTTCAGTGTTATTACTTTTTATTTTATTTTACACTCAGAGGGGAGAACCTCAGGAATACATACATACACACACACAATGTTACGGGGCGGGGCGGGAGAGGAGGAGGAGGACAAACTGAAAATCAGAACTGAATAAAACACATGACACATTCTGCTCAACATATCCTAAGTACAGAAATCTCACATAAAAGGTAGTCACAGATATAGTATCTTTCTCATCTTCAGGACTCTTGTTTTGATCATCAGCACTTACCACAAAGGCAAGCATGCTATTTCTTAGCATCATGAACTATGTTTCTATATAATGCTTGTGAGTGGTTAAAGAAACAGTATTCATGCACCACAATTCAACTGACATTGTCATCCATCTTCAGTGCTCAACATGTTTTTGGCCTCAGTGCAGAATACACTGTACTTTGCACAATTCTGTAAAGAAGGGTAGCACATGAAAAAAAAAAAAAAGTACCTGAAATAACTAAAAATCCAGTGCCCCTCCTTTGTAGCTAAATTTCAAGCAGATGAAGCAATAAACTAAATAGTTTCAAAAGCTTAGTTTCAAGAATTATGACTTTCAAATTACTGACTTCTAAATTCTGTTTTATTTTTAATAGTATTTTGACTGAAATGAATACTGAACTTCATGTAAAACCCAACAAGCTAAAAAACTATAATTAGGGAATTACTGGTCATGGTCATGGTCATGTATTAGGTCTAGATAAACTATAATCCAATTTTAAATGCTTGCTGGGAGTCAGATACTATTCTTGTTGTATGGCTCAGAATTCATCCTATTTGAGGAATACCATGAAGATCAAAAGACGGAATCAATCTTTCATCAGAAGTTAACCTGTAATGGCAGCACTATCCTTGGCTACAGAAGCACTCCATATAAAAACAGAATTGTCATACTAACCAGACAACATATTTGCCAAATCCTGATAGCATAAGCAAATTAGAATTTCAGCTGCATTTATAACATCTGTATATTATATTTGGTTACATCGTTATATCATAAGAAATTATTTAACAACAACCATAGGTTCAGTTGATAGGAAGGGAGGTATCTTGAGAGTTCATAAGCTACCTAGAAAACTCAAACAACTGAGCAGAATCTTTCTGGAAGTGTAGCATTTGGAAATCTACCTCTGAAGATTTTTCTGGAGAGACAGAAAACATCTTCCAGGTTAACTAAACTATAATATTAGTTAAAAAAAAAAAAAAAAAAAAAAGACACTGAGTTCAATATCATCTATATATATGCTTAAATGATACTCCTGGTCAAAGAGTGACTAGGTCCCAAGAGACTGAGATACTGACCCATAGGATGTACTATAGCCTAATGAGTCAAGGCCCTCTCTTGACACCACAAAACCTGGTATCCTTACCAGACTGCTCCATCTATCTTTTGTTCTCTGTGTTTTTTCCATGTCTTTACTCTGTTCTACATCTAGATTTCCAGTTGCACAGACAGAAGGTGGAAGTGACATAAGCAATTGTGGGTTTACACTTCTAAATATGCCTTGTAGTCAGATTAGGAAAAATAAAGGGGAAAAAAAATCAAAGAAAACCAAAATAAAACAACCAAAAACGCTCTCAAGAGTGTTGTTGTCTGCATTTGGAGAACAGGTCTTGCATAGCAAACATCAGGAAAAGCCATTTTCAAAGGTTATCTGAACTCATGTTAAATAGTTGACTATTCAACCAAGCGAAAAATAGATCCAAAGGATGAAATAATAAAACACCAGGGACAAAAGATCCACACACTATTTAGCAGAGAATGAGGCTCTCTATGATGGAAACATAAGCAGATTCTCTTACAGTACTTTGAAAAAAAAATGATTGCAAGCAAAACCTTGTGAAACATCAACGTATTCTGTGACAGCTGTTTAGTTTTTCCTTTTAAGCTGTTCACAGTTGTATGGCAGGGCAGTAATTTTAGGGAGGGAAAAAAAAAAAAAATCTGAATGCTTTTCCGGATACAGGCATACAATAAAAATATACTCACCCAGAAATAATTTATAATGGTATTGTTGGGTTAAAAAAGAGTTTTGTACAATGTGAATTGAAAGACTCTAACCTTTGAGTTTTCTAAAATGCATTTTTCCAGTTTAGATATGCATTATTTAATATTCAGAATTCATTCTCATATTTTCTGCGTAAGCCATTCAGAATGGCAATGTATTATAATTGAGAGGGGAAAGAGGGAAA
>NW_010324031.1:36389-37682 GCF_000700745.2 Antrostomus carolinensis
AAGAGTACAGTACAAAGCATCTGCAATGTCTCCTGCTCCATTCCCAGAAAAAAAATCTACAGACTTGAGAAACATTGTTCTGTTCAAGCAAGCGAGATTCTTATAGTAATGTGTTTAAGATAAGGCTAGATATCAATCTAGAAAGGAGCACTGCTATATGTTTCAGATAGCTTTTTCCATCCATATCTTAATTTTGCTTTATGACATTAATGCAAGACTTCTATTTTATTTATAGTTGTTGTTTGTAAATACTGAAAGGAAAAATACCCTTTAAAAATTAACATGAATATTACTAAGCATTGTTGTTAAACTCTATCACTGTGTAAACCAGTCTTCAAAATCTCTGGGAAGAAGTATAAATGAGGTGAGTGATAGCACAGCACAAGTCATTTGGAACCCGTAAGAACTGTTGCGCAAAGCACATTGGCAAATGTTATAGTTGTATAGTATAGTATAGACTATACATATAGAAGACTATATGCATAGTCTTCCCAGACTCCCTTTTGCTTATATGGAAAGCAAAACCTTATACTATGGAAGTGGTTTATTTGAATGGTATAGTTACTGCCCTTGTAAGGAGCTGACATAGCAGACTGAGTTAGACTCTGCATAGATTCTTTACATAAGAAAACAGGAAAATTATCTCTGCTTAATAGATTCTAGTTTCTTGCTGCTACCTCTCCCTGCTGACCCTGATACAGGTGAGACATGACTTATTATCTTTGGCTTCATTATTCCAATAATATTCTCATATGTCACTAAGGAATCTTGCCTTCCTAGACGGGAACCACTTACAGAATAATATAGGTCTTTTAGGAGGAAGCTTGCTGTTCTACATGGAAAAATTTTGTTGAGGAAGCAAAGGCTTGAACAAAACTTCAGACGAAGGCAGAAGAAGAACCATACTTCTTTCAGCATAGGTTCTACTCTGGAATTTTATACTTATGAGAGTTGCTTCAGTGACATGACATGATCCCTTTCTGAAATGCAGATATATACACATTCAAAACATTAGCTTCTCAAAACTTCATTATGTATAATTAAGAGTTATGACATCTTCTACCAAAATTTCTCACATATATCTCTATGCTAATCTCTCAGAGTTAGTATTAAACAAATTCATTTTACATACAAGTATGGACTAGATAGACTAGAGCATCCTCAAGAAGATAAAATAGAAACTGAGACAGCATAAAGGTAGAAATTAAAAGAACATAGGATAGATTAAAAACCAGCCATAAAGTTTTAACTGGGATCTTCACTGGTAAGGATGAATATATAGAGGGGGCATCC
>NW_010324032.1:0-6808 GCF_000700745.2 Antrostomus carolinensis
TATATACACATATATATACACAAAAAAATATTATTCCCTTAGTTTATGGGCCATCCCTTTTCAATATTTATTGATTCCATTTAGTCTATAACCTTAGGTTCCATCTGTCATGATAGTCCTTCAAGGCAGGAGAGATGATGTAAAATTTGGACAGTTATGACATACACCTTTGGAGTAGGTGACATTGGACATAGCAGGAGGATGATGTGTAGTCTCTCTTGCATGTTGCATCCAGAACTTGTCGCTGGCATATCTTGCCCTGTTCCATGCTCAGTTTCTGTGGTTTGAAGATGTTGATCTCACAGAAGTTGTTGGGTGCCAGCTCTAGTTCCACTGTAGTTCATTCTTCATTAACCTGGTGTCACCTTTTCCTTCAGTAGCCTCATCAACTCATTGGGTGGGACTCTGCACAGCAGCTTTCCACTTTTGATGTTTTCCTACAATACGACAGGAACCATCAGTGAACAGGACACATTGTTTCTCATTATCTTGTAGTTCATTGTATGGTGGAGCCTCTTCAGTATGTGTCACCTCCTCTTCTGGTGACATTTCAAAATTTTTGCCTTCTGTCGAGTTCGTGATCACTTCTAATATTCCTGGACTTCCTATTCAAGCCCTCTGTGTAATCAGTGCAACCCACCTCCGCCATGTGGCATCAGTTGCATGGTGTGTAGAGCGGATACTCCCTTTGAACATCCAGCCCAGCACAGGCAATTGGAGAGCCAGGAGGAGTTGTGCTTCAGTACCAATCACTTCTGAAGCAGTTTAAACTCCCTCATAAGCTAATATGTCTTTTTCAGTTGGAGTATATCAGGCCCCTGTTCTTCTGTGTCCTCAACTCTAAAACCCAAGGGGTCAACCATGAGTCTCTCCTGATGCATTTTGACAGAGGTTCTAGGTCGGGCTATTCTCCTCAGCTGTGATGTAGAGCACATTTTTAACATCTTGTCCTCTCCAGTCTGGTCCAAGGGCTACTGCATGGACTATCTCTTGGTTAATTTGTTCAAATGCTTGTTGTTGCTCAGGACCCCATGTGAAATCATTCTTCTTTTGGGTCACCTGGTAGAGAGGGTTTACAATCTGACTGTAATTTGGAATATGCATTCTCCAGAAACCCACAACACCTAAGAAAGCTTGTGCTTCCTTTTTGTTAGTTGGTGGAGACATAGCTGTTATTTTATTAATTACATCCATTGGGATCTGAAGACATCCATCTCTCCATTTTATTCGGAAAAACTGAATCTCCTGTGAAGGTCCCTTGACCTTACTTCATTTTATGGAAAAGCCAGCTCTCAGAAGGATTTGGATTATCTTCTTCCCTTTCTCCCTATATACTGCAGGTGTTCATTAAATGAGCATATGGTTGGCACATGTGAAGGGAAAAAATCACAAAGGAACTGTAGGGAGAAACTGGCTTGTTTAAAACCTTTCTAGTGAGAACAAAGGTCTTGAATATGAAATTGTGAGGTCTAACCCTTTAGCACCCAATAGATGTTATCTGGATAATGGGATATAAGAAAATTCCTGTAGAAATAGGGGGGAAAAAGTAAAGGTAGTGATTTTGGTTTTTCAAAGTTAATCAATCATGAATGAATGTGCTTGCATTACAGATTGAAACATGAACAGACTGTATGTCTGGATGCTATGAGAACAGAGAAAGCAAGGATAAAATACGGAGAGGCTATAAAAGAGGAGCAATAATGGGGCGAGGGGGAAGTCACCTAATAGGTCAAAAAGAAAAAGATGCAATTGGCTCTTCATCTGCAAAAAAAAATTATTTTCCTTTAGTGGCTCCTTGTTGAGTATCATTGTCAGGGGTGGAAGTCAAAATGGCAGATGGGTAATTTGGAATTCAGTAAATAAGGCTGTAAAGTTATGTTAGAGCTGAAAACCTCTTCTTCATCAAGGTAATCCAATAATCAAGGACCTTTTCAATGCAAAAGGGGGTAATAAGTAAATAGGGCATTGATAAATAAGAACACAGGGAGACATAAACCTATTAGACAACAAGGGATAACAGAGACAGTGACAAAGACCAAAAGCCTCCAATTACTAATCTATGGATCATTAAAAACACCCAAGCACAGTTTTGGAGAAGGCCATTTGAACTTTGCAACTGATAAGAAAAGGAAAACAAGATGAACATGAGGCTGGGGATTTTCAAGGGGGTCTGGGAAACTGTAAAATTTATTAAGGAACATTTAGTTTAAGGGAATCAGGGAGGAACAAAGAGGGTAAAAGACAGACAGGGATATAAATGATGCCAACTGCATGTAAAACATTGTAAGTCAGTACACTTGTCTGACCAAGCCCTGCATGTGATTGTCAGTCCTATCTTCTTGTTAAATTCTTTCTTAACTCTCTTTCAATGTAATCTCACTCTCTCTCCTGTGCATATGAGTGCTATGAAGACTAAGTGACAGCCACTGGTGAGATGAGCCTGAGTTATTTGGTGTCAGCAACTACAGTCCAACCAGAGTATATGTGCCCCAGTGGTGTCAACTACTGGAGCTACTAGGGGTCTCAGTGCCAGCAACTGCAGTGGGTGAGTGTAGTAATCACCAGCCACAGGACAGAGAAACATATGTGCCTCAAAAAACAGCTACTGTGAGGGACCAGCATAACTGGGGCAAGTGAGGGGCTCAGCGCTGGCAGCAGAAGAGGCCTTGTGGATCACAGCCCACGTGCCTGGTGCCAGCTGTTGATGGGGGCCAGTATCTTGCCTTCTCTAAAACTATGCTTGTGAATGGGATATTATGTGCAATTTGCTATCACAATTCAAGCATGACTAGCTTGTGAAATAGTAGTCCCAAGGGGTATTACGTGGGTAGAAGGTCCATGCTTGTACTTGAGGGGACCCACGAATGAGGGGTGCCAGTGAGTCTCTGCATGCATGTGTCTTTTTGCAAGGGAGCACTAAGTTAGGCTAGCTGGTGAGTGGGAGACTCATGACCATGAACTGGATAAGAGGATCCGTGATCTGGGTAGGAGTGTTGGACAGACAGGGGGCTGTGCTGGTGCTTCAGTATACAGACGTGTGTGTGCTTGCGAACTCAGGGAGTGGTCCATGTCTGTGTGCTTTCACTAGAGAGTTTCTGCCTCTGCCAACCAAAGAGGAGTGGACTTGGCTGCCTGCAGCTGCATGTAGATGAGTGCAGGTAGTGTCACATGTTGCTGCTGTTTGAAGGCAGTGCCTTGTCTGTGTCTGTGTGTGTGGCCATCAAGTGTGTGTGTGTAGGGAGGGGACCTATGTGTGATGCATGTCATCTATAGAGCAGCTATTTTGTGTCTGTAGACCTGAGGCAGAGACCCCCAAGGCCTTGGGGCACACCACACTGGGCTCCAGCAGCCAATCAGGAGGAACTTCCAGCCCCAAGTACACAGGGGATAGTGGCCCAAGTGCACAAGGGATGGTGGTCCCTTGTAACATCTCTTAAGGAAGGTCTTTTTGTTTTGCAATGTCACAGCTAAAGGAGTGCTAGAAAGCTAAACTGCAGGCAAATGGCTTTTTTTTTTTTCAATTTAAAGAAAAAAGATCATCTTTGCAAAGCACCTATATTTTTACTTGCAGTATCTCAGTATCTTATTATATTTAATGTATGTTTCATTATAGCATTGCTGTTCTGAAGCATTATTCAGGTCTTTCTTTTTCCTTTCCTTTCCTTTCCTTTCCTTTCCTTTCCTTTCCTTTCCTTTCCTTTCCTTTCCTTTCCTTTCCTTTCCTTTCCTTTCCTTTCCTTTCCTTTCCTTTCCTTTCCTTTCCATTTTAAACTCTACAACTTCTTCTTTCACTTGTCATCTTCTTCCCTTGGCAATCATTTTCCAAAGTTGTTGCTATGTATTATTTTTATAATTCATATGCTATAATTCAATGCCAAATTGTAATAATAATCTACATTAAGTTTTTTAGAAGTGATTTATTAAAAAAATATCTCAGGAAGTTGGAGGTATGCAAACCTTAATGAATCACTAAAGCACACTCTCATGTCTTTTAATTCCAATTAAAATGTGATGGCAAGGTAAATAATTACCTCTAATAATGTGTGTGCGTATGCATAAATAAATCCACACTATTATAGTTGATTGTGTGAGATGTGTTGTTTTCTCTGCGCGTCCAGTAAGCTTTAAGACTTAAGAATTCCTTCTCTTCCATTTGGGATATGAATGCAGAATTTTAAAAGTTTATTACACAGAATTAAGCCTAACAAAATTTGCCTTTAAGTAATTGATGACATTCACATTTTTTCAGAAAAAAAGAGTTACATTTGTCAGAGTATGCCAACAACGTACAGAAACATAATAATCTTGAATTACCTGCACACATTTTCTCTTAGTATCTGTAAACCTTGTTTAGAAAATTATTTTTAATATATACAAGTCTTTATATTTTATTAGATTGGCTGAAATTCTGCAAGTAAATTTAACCGGGATTGGATGTTCTGAAATCTTTTTCTATATTCACTACATTTGGAGAATGATTTTGATTTGTGTGCAAAGATTTTTGATGGTTTTGAAAAGTAGAGCTGATTCAATATGAAATTGTTAAATTTACTCAATTTTGAAGATCATAAAGCAAGTTATATCTTATTTTAGGCTCCAAAATTTGCCAGAAAAATTGTACATTAGGGAACGATGTACTCTATTAGCAAGCAGGTGTCCGTGGTAGGCAGACAATAGCTTGTCTCTGAAGAGAAATAGCCTTCTTTCTGAAACAGTTTGAAGACCAGATACTCTACCTCTCTCTGTTGACTGAGAGTCTAGGTACCTAATATTCCCATTAGGATCTGTATGGAGTTAGTTAATGAGAGACATTAAGCACAAGATTTTGTCTAAAGAGGTGGTTAACTCCAGGCTGCAAAGTAGGTATTTCCTTACTTGGAAAGCAGAAGTAGTTCTCCAAAAAGTGAACAATATATCTTTTTAAATCACTCCAGAGCACCTGCACAGAAAGATTTAAGAAGCTCCCTTGATCTTAAATTACAGTGGGTTCAAACACATACTTCCTAGTTACTATAGAAGTACCCCAACTTAATCTAATTACTTCTGGGGGCAAAGACTAGACATGTTATTAGGGCATTTCCTGGAAAGGGAGTTAGAGTGCCTGAGGTACGGGTGGGTTGGGAAACTGGATTCCTAGCTCTGAACTGTGGTATTGTTAAAATCAGAAAAAGAAAAAAAAAAATAAATCAGAAAACAAACAAATGCCTACCATAAACTGTATAACTCTTTCATCTCTTCTTGTTTTAATTCTCTATTTCAATCAAAATTTTGAAAATATATATTATGTTTAAATTATCTTAAATTATGTTTTGCCTAATCCATCTGCTTATGAGTCACCTTATTTTTTTTTTCCTATTGCAACTTAAAAGGAAGATCTTTGTATGGGGAGTTTTCCCTGTGTTCGATAGTACATTCAATTCAAGAAGAAATTCTATGCATATAATTTATTTAGAGTGATCGTACCAACATTACATACTGAGTACTAACATGATCTTAATATTACCACTGGTGTAATAAAACTACTGAACATGAGTAAGTCTAACAGAGGTAGCTCTTCATAATTTCTGCAATGCATACTCTCTTATACAATTGAGACTCATATGTTTTAGACATATTTTTTTTTTTTCCCTATTCCTTGCAGGAAATAAAAGGATTAGGAGAAATCTGAATCATTAGGTGGTATAAAGAGAATTATTTCTAACCTTAAAAAGAGCATCTTACAAGATACGAATATTTCTGCTTGATAGAGCTGTATAAGTCAGTGCTTTTCTTGAAATTTTTAGGCTAGTTCTACTGATATTTGCTAAATATCAGTTTGTTGATAGTTCTGGGGAAGAACTGAAAAATGGTATATGTTTATCCTGTTTTATTTATTTGTGATCTAAATATAATCTAAAAATTTTTAAATATTAAAAATAAATTAAAAAATAAAAAGCTCTTCCAGTATTAGGAAGAGCACAGATGCTTAGTTTCTTAACAGACAAAGTAAAATACTTGTATACATATATATATATATAGCTGAACATTTGAACTGAACTTGCAAACTTTCTTGCTATCTACCAAAGTATAATTATTGACATTTTTCAATCCTTTCTCTCCATACAACTGGCTGAAATAATTTCCTCAGTAGTATTTCTAAAACTACATACTGCTTTGGCCATTGGAAATATGAACAGAAAAATAGTACTGTACATGGACAGATAGTACATATAACTACATATAATCCCTGTATTATAAAAATTCCTTGCATTTTACAGGTAAGCAACAAATAAAATATTTTTGAGATTCAGAAAAATAAGATTTTGTTTCAAATTTTATCATGATCTGGACAATTCCTTTCTTATCATATGAACTAGGAATATTATTATAATCTAATTTGACAGAGTTTGTAAGATTTAATTAACTGAAGTTTGTGGGGCATTTGTTTGTTAGAATAATAAGGCTTCCTAGAGGTCCTGACACATGCAGTAGATATCACAAAACACTACTATTGTTCCTTTCAGGACATCAAGATTTGTAAGGATTGTGTGTCATGAAAAAATAAATTTTTAAATGTTTTAGTGATGATGTAAAAAAAAAAAAGACACTTGTGAACTAGTTTTCACTCAACACTACAATTTTAAATTATGTTAAGTTTTTTATAAACTTCATAGTTAATAAACAAGGTAGTCATTAAAATTAAGTGATAATGAAGGTGGTGACAGAAAACGTTCTTTTTTTCTGGTTCTGACTAGGAAATACAAATCAACCTTGTTGATCCTTTTAATTTCTTTTCTTTCATCTTAGAATCATAGAATCATAGAATGGT
>NW_010324033.1:0-8744 GCF_000700745.2 Antrostomus carolinensis
GGCTTCTCCTGGCCCCGTCCTACCGGAACTCCAAGGCCCGGCTCAGGAGAGCAGCGCCGTGTCCCTGAGCTCACGGACCGCTGTTAAATCAGCCCGACAGCAGCTACTGCCGAGAAAGTTGGGGAAAAAATAAACATCCAGACCTGTCAGAACAGTGCCTTGTCCTTTTCAATACGTTAGGTGTTAATTCTGTAATCATCAAACAACTCTAGTTGCTCAGCCTTCAGTTACAATAAATTCATCCCACCGAGATTTAGTTCAACATGTAAACTTGCATCAACCACGTACAGGGACGCTGAGGACAGGACACAGGTGCTTCTCCCTAGGGACTGGGAGCAGGGAGTTGTTTTGAGTGTACAGATAGAAAATGAAAAGCAGTAACAATACATGTGATAATGAGGAAGGAAGCTTTAAATCACGTGTGTACGAGTCCTTAGAAAAACTTTACACTGATAAATCCATTCATCTGTGCAGAAGACACACACCCGCACAGGCACAGTATGCTTAGGTTGAACTGCAGATCGCCCGTCTATCGCGTACAGAAGTGTCTCCAGAGCGCATCTCCATCCCAGCGCCTCCACTGACGGTTTTGGGGCTTGGCCTATTTCTTTTGCTATTTTAAGGCCCAAGGTGTGATCCTGGATCCCCTAAATACGTAACTCCTGCCCTTGATTACAGAAACAGGTGTATATTAAATGACTGGATCAGAGCTGCCCTTTGGGAGTCTCAGTCCCTACGTATTCTCCTTTCCTATAAACACTGTCAAAAAGTTTCCCTTGGGTTATTTTTCACACCTCTTTTCCCTTTGTTCCTTTCACATGAAAGAACTTTAAACTGCAAGTCATCCCTCTTAAAAGAACTCCATATTCAAAAGTCTGCCACCGTTATTATATACAGGCTCCCAGCAGAGGTTAACATTTTGGTTTGGTAGGTGACTAAAGGAAGAAATGATTGGTGACTGGAAGATACAACAGATAAATTTTAGGCAGAGAAATAGAAGTCAACAGAGACAGCATCATATTCTTACAGGGGTCAGAAGTGGCAGAGCAGGGAACAGCACCTGTTCAGCACATCGTTTTCTGTTCCAGAGCTCCACACATTAAAATATTTTCTTTCATAAGCATGATGTATCCAAACGTACCTGCCTGTGTGTCTCCTGGACAGTAACCGCCTGCAGAAAAGTCTCTTGCTATTTATTCATCTTTGTAATATACAGCACATTTGAAGCATTTCATAACAAATAACGTTGGCGATTCCACCCTAAAGTCATAATTGCATAAAGACACAATTCACAGTAACTTCAGTCGGAAATGTTTACAAAGAAAATACACAAATTTAAATATAATTGTCTAGTCACGCACTTGAAGTTGGCTTTGGAAGGAGACATTTTCCAATTTAAAGCAAATTATCAATAACAAGAGAAAAAATGAATGGCAGGTAGTGAATGGCTCTGTTGAAACACAATATTTTGAACCAATTCTCAGTCAGGGAGTAATTCTTAAAATCTTAACAAATTTATTTTCTGAATAAAAGCCTATTTCAGCTTTTCTTAAAATTTGAAACATTTTCCCCTTTCAAGTAAAACGTTTTCCAATTCTTTTTTTTTTTTCCCCCAGATAGTATTGTAAATAAAACTGGTGTGCAATTATTCTAATCAAGAGGCACCTGCATCCTTATGAAAAACAACAGCTTTTGTACTTTTTGCAAGAAAACAGCTGGTCAGCAAAATAAAAACTGTTCTTGTATCCTTGGCTGCTGAATTCTGGAACAGATGGAATATTTTGGAGTAGAAGACTCATACTGCAAAACTCAGAGCTTGTGGAGTGCAAGGTGGAGCAGACACGGATCCTGAAGACCAAAGGGAGTTGGCAGGAAGGAGCACACCACAAAGGCGAGCCTCAGCGTGGCTGTGTAAAACTTACTCAACCTAATACACTACTTCAATCTGCTGGACTAAAAATCAACACTTGAAAAAGGGGTTACTTCAGAAATTATGCAACAAGCAGAAGTTTCCCCAGCTTTACTGAAATATTTTCACCTTCCTTCATCTTCTTTCATATATCATCTTAATCTTAAGAGGCTCCAGCGATGAATGTTCCCCCAGCTCCCACCTAGGCCATCTGTTCTGTCTGCTGTCAGCCTGGTTAGCTCTTCAAACTCATTGTGGACATGTACCCAAAACTTTTACTGGCCCTTCTCCCATGTTTTTGCAAAACAGACAACTAGCATCCTTCAACTACCCAGACCAGAAAGCCTTCTCGTTATGAGCCCTTTTCAATGGTATACAGGCCAACAAATCAACTGCCAATGCTGCAGGAGTAAATTCTGTACCTAGAAATACCTGTGAGGAGCACTGCCAGCAGAAAGGCTGTGATTTGCTTCCAGTCACCAATCAGCACCAGGAGGCAAGAAGACAGTCTTTTTTCTCTGTAACTTTTGAACCAAGATGGTCTTTTTCCCCTATAAAACTTTGGAAGCACAGGGTTAAGCAGCTTAGAGCAGACTGCCTGCTGGTTCAGGGAAGCGTTACTCACAACAGAGCTTGGGTCAACAGTTGGCCAACGCTACATCAACTGGTTCAGACTGAGAACACCAACCCACATGGAACACATGAAACCAAATGGGCATCTACACACAATGAAACATCGTTAGGTTCAGTGACTGCTGTCTTGTCCTGAACAATTTGTTGTTCAATACTGCACTTGCATAGGGTAAAAAAGCGATTACTGCAGTAGAAGAAAGAAAAGGTTTCATTGCTTCTAAAAAAAATAAGAAAACAAAGAAAATAGATCTTTGAAAACCAGAAAATAGATCTAAAGAAAACAGATCTATGGTATGTGGGAGATGAACTGAAGGGAAAAGATGATGATTTCTTGGACAAAATAACTGTTCTGAACAGACTAAGTAAATGCTGCAGATGCTGTAACAAAAGAAATAAAAAATCAAGAGAAAAATAGTAAAAAATTCATTTGAAGTCTTCAAAACATAAAGATTCCATGGATTTGTAAGAATGGTATAAACAGTAATGCGTATTTAATTCTTTAAAAATTCATAATGTATTTGCAGCAAAGAACATCTATAACACATCCACAAACCCTGCACATGTATTCCTTCATTTTAAGGGCTGTTCATTTCATTACCAATGGTAAGGGAACACAGAAGCCATTTGCAGTGAAACATGTGAGCTTAAAGTAAATCCACTGGTGGTGGCTGCTGATGTATGACAAATATCAGTGCCATAAACACTTCATGAATCAACTTCCAAATAATTATGCATTGCTATATACTCAGGTCATAGTGCACTGATAGTTAACCCTTCAGACATTATCAGGAGCCTTGAATGATTTGGAGAAAGATAACACCTTGATTCTTGAAATTCAGGACAAAGTAGACATCCTGCCACAGGACACAAACTTCAGGAAATGGACAAATCAACTTTCACACACAGAACATGAAACAAAGACGCACCATTCTGTACATGTACTGAGCTGATGGTGTTGGGTTTTTAGTTTAACCTCAGATTTCTTAAGATCTTTTTAGTTCCTGACAATTTATAGGATCTTGAGCACTCGTCGTTTTCTGGATGATGTGTTGAGTGGAGCTGAATAAGGACAATGATGACAGCTTCGGCATTTTGGTTAGATGGAATTTGTCATTTGCTTGGGCTTTGTAGAGAGAGGATTATTTCCTGCGTATCAAATACTGCACTCTGAAGAGTTTAATGCTTTTCTCTTGATGTCAGAAGGTAGTGTTAAGCTAGTGTTGCTCTGCTGCTGCTGTTACCTTTATTTCATATAGTTCTACTGTCTTCTAACATAGATTTAACATCTACTTAATACTTAGTTATTTTAGTAGAATCTTTAAGTAGAAAGATAATACTTCTATTTTTAATAACCTCACAGCAGTATCTTCATGTGCTGACATCTAAATATCTATAAATTAGTTTCCAACTTATTTGTCTGATAAAACATTAATGTTTCATTTCTCCAGGGAGTTGTTATTCTGAAATAACATTCTTCTCTCCCTTGACTTTTGACTTAGAGCATATTTAAAATTTCTCTTGAAGAAACACCTCAAAGAAACAACTGCATGTCCAACTCATCAGCATCTACTGATTTTGATCTCTGTGCTTTATCTCCAAGTTATTTTGAGAGTGCCTTGGGACTGAAGACTGTTCAGATAGGGCTGATAGTTTATTGCTTTATAGGTGGAAAAAAGGTCAAGCTGGTTTAACTGACCTTTCTTGTAGGAAAACTACAGGTTTGCATGTTGTCTTTTTGTTATCCTATGTGCATGAATTGGTTCACAGATTAAACATTATCAGGTTCTGTGCTTCCCTTCCTATTTTAATTTCCATTTATATTTAGGCATGGCTATGGAAATGTTGAAAAGAATTGTTAAAGGCAATGATGTAAGAATTCTTTTCTTAAGTTTGGGATGTTTGGAAGGGAGAAGGCATGCCCTGCTACTTCAAGAACCAGAGCAGGACTCTGGGAAATTTTAATCCAATTCCATCTCCACCTGACTCCTGAGGATGCCACTGCCACAAGCCACTTCCCCTTTCTCTTCAGCTCTCAAACAGTTTTCTTCCCTGTAAAATGAGAACAATGATCTTGACTTCTTTGTAAAAGAGCTACCAGACTATTTAGCTGTAAACACACACCCAGGCTACTGGGAATTCCATGCTGGCATGTCTGGACTATGCTGTCATTGATCCAAGGAGTACGCTCTTTATTTTCAAGCAAAGTAAATACTGCAGGTGCTACGGAAAGGCTTCGTAGTTCTTGTCATCAATATGGGTGCCTTGACAGACTAGGGACATACTCATCTTCTCTGCACTTGGGTAATAATTCCTGGGGAGAGCATCTGAACTGGAGAGCCTAGTTAAGCAATTTTAGAAGATATTCGGGGAACATTTGGTGCTGTGATGTGTTGTCTTTAATTCTTGCATTGCCATCGCAGGATTCAGTGATTGAAGGACTGACAGTTGTTATGGTTTCTTCAAGTGCAGCTTCTTTTGATTATGCCATAATTAATAACCTTTTTAATATAGAACCATTTGTACAGGTTTGGAAGTACTTTTTCAATACGTGCAGATTATGCAGTTTACTCTTTCTAGAGCTGTCTGTACAAATTGGCATCTATGATATCTCCAGAATGTGCTAACATTTTCATCACAACCTCCAGCTTTTCACCCTACATTTAGGGAGCTAATTGATTGACACCTGCATTTACATTTATGCAAAACTTATTATTTGAAATATTGATTTAAATACTCATGCTCAAAGACAGAACTTGAAAAAAATCTTTTGTGAAAACTACTCGATTCTCAATGCTGCCAAACAGGAGTTTTTAGTGAGCTTCCATAGTTCATTAATTACTGGATTTCAAAACAATCGCCTGCCCCTCAGCCTAACACTGATTTTAGCATTGTTCCAGAACTGAAGGGAGCAAATCCTGGGGCATGGACAAATGTAATCGGCGACCACTTGCCTAACATCACACTTTAGATTCTATGTTTGACAGCAGAGAAAGGATTTAAAACAGTTTTATCAACAACAAAACAGAGAAGCTATTGTTTAGCCAAGAGAAAGAAATTCCCTAGAAATAATTAAATATTTTCTGAAACATGTAGCTGCGGATCCATATTGCTTTAGATAAGAGAATCAAGCTGAAAAGTAGTCCATTATAAATAAGAAATAACAGAGAAAAAAACCATGCAGAAGTGTATTCACTCACTTTTAGGCGTAGAGAGTCCCAGAAAATACAAGAGCTGCAAGAAGTCAGATCTGCCACAATCTCTGACTACATGTCTTCGGGAATTAAACGACAGCTATAGAAATAAGTAATTTCTTTCTAGTATTTTTATCACTAATGTATTCACATCTCTGCTCTCATGTATGGAATATATATTAGATTCATAAAAATGAATTGAAATTTACTATTTCCTGGATTATCTTATTCCAGTTAAATCCTTGATTCATAAGGCAATTGCTCAAGATAAATAGAAGCCCATGAATCGTCCATAAACTGCAAAAATTCAAAGTTACAGATGAAAAATGTAAGACACACAACCCTTCATCCGTAGGCCACAAATTCAAGTCCAGGTTTGAGATTGGCAGCAACCAAGATCCATTTTCATTTTATCACCTGAAGGCTCGCGAGCAGCATTTGTGAACTCGGTTGGTACCCTCAGTTCCATCTTTACAGGATAAGTGGACACATAAATAATTCACTGGAACTCTGGAACTTGTCAGAAACAAGAAGCTGTGAAATGTAAAGTCTCCTTCATCCATTCAACTGTACAAACAGCACATATGAGCTAATTTTCTAACCTTTCGCTAAGCTTTATGTGAAACTAGACACATAGGAGTTCTCGCACATTTTTAATAAAATAAAGCTCTTCAAATATCAATTCTTTCTAATAATATACTCCTCTGGAAATACCACCTTTGAGGTTTTTCCACTTTTTATTGGAAAATTATTAGGAAAACCTTCTCACCAGGGATCTTTGGCTATGCAAAAAAAATAAATATAAATTAATAAAAAAAAGTGCTTCTCCTTAACTGAATAATTTCCATGTTCTGTTGCTAGATGGGAGTACTTCAGAGTCAGACAAGAAAGCATGAAGGAGACAGGCCACGGGGACAGGACATGACACTCTTGATTTTAGGTTTTTCATGTTTCTTGTATTATGGGTTAGATTAATGGGATTTTTAATGCAATCTGATAATGTGTGCCACCTTAAACATTTTTTAATACGGATGAGAGAGAAGAGATGGAGATCAATCCCCCCCTCTCTCTTGGCAGACAGCAAACAGCACTCCAAGTGATTCCCAGCATAACACCTGAGCCACTCGATCTGCAGCATTTTGGATCGAATGACTTTTAGTCTGTGATATTGTAAAGGACAACTCTTCTCCAGCGTCGTTCGAGATGAAGAGATGCTGAAGGCCACTAATGCTCAGATAGAGTCTGTACTAAAAATTAACTGTACATAGATAGTCACTAATTTTATTTCTATAAATACATCTATGGAACTGGTGTTTTAAATAAATCAGATTTTTGTAAGATTTTATGCAAATTTTAGTACTTCGCCCATGCTTAATCTGTCAGAAGCCCCCGAGAACATGATTGAAAGTAAGCATTATTTTTTTGCTTACAAGGTTGATTATATCATCACCTTGAGACCTTAATCAAAAGAGATGTAGGATTTGTACTTATGGACCAGTTTGCACTTGCACAGAACTGGAGAACTGTGTCCAGTACTCTCCATTTATCACCATTCATTACATAATATTCATATTTTTAGAAACTAAAATTACAACTGACTTACTCTTCTACTGCTGCTCTTAAAGCAAGTGAAAATTTATCGTACAGGTAGCCTACTGGTAACCTATAGGCTGTCCAGATGAAGACAAGTTGGGAAGTAATCTCAGAATTGTCCCTGTTCCAAGTGTTTTAATTAAGAAAAACCAAGCAGCACTCCTAAAGATACTTATTCTTACAAGAAGAGTCAACACACCAACATACAATATTAGCCAATATGATATAGTGATGGCTATTTCAGCTATACCTGTCTTAATAAAGACAGTACCTTTTTGGTAAGAATTGTGTTGAAATAATCAGCTAGAAGCTATAGCAGTCGCACCGCAGCAACACCACGCACTTCAGTACTTTGATACGAGCCAAAGATCTTCTAACGTATATTTACAAACAGCCAATGAATATAGAAAATATAACATCAGTACACAGCTCAAAACCATGCTCAATATGGTTTTACAAATCACCTTTGAAAATTGCCTTTATGCAAATAAAGGCCACATGTTAATTGCAGAACTGCTTTAAATATTGTAAGAGATTAAGCAATTATGTTTTTTATGGAACAGAGTCGATAAAAAAAATAATACTCTCTTTTCCAGTCTACTACATAAACTTAATTATGAGTTAAAGTGTTAATGAACTTAAAGTAATTTTACACTGAGAACAAGACAGATTGTAATAGGTTAACCAGGAGTCTGCGGAACATTAACTTCGGCGAGAGTTCAACCAGACACCTACTACTTCAGAAAACCCCTTCAGGTTACGATTTATTCCTTGAGGAAACAAGTTTTTTAAATCTGACATGGCAGTAAGAGTTGGGCTTCCAAGAGGCTTGACCTTTTTCAAAATGAGAGTTAGGATCCTAAACCACTTGAAATTCTATAGATTTTATTGAAAGAGTTGCATGATTAATCTTCAGCAGACTCTGTAAGGTTTTTCAGTAAGTGTGAGAGGTCACTACTAATTTTTGTTATTAACCTCATTTGATAGAAAGATAATTTGTTTCTCCATTAACATTAATCTCTTTAAAATATTTCCAGTGGTTCTCCAATTAATCCATGCCCTTTATTTGATTGCAGAGAGACTAACTGCAGAGTAAGATAATGCTTTTCATGAGTATGTGTGGCAAAAAAAAGGAACCTATCTTTAAAAAGAAAACATTCTTGAAGGAGAAGTATTTCTGTTTTTATGTTTCTCAGGCCTGGAAAGGGGTGGACTGCAATCCATATGTAAGGATTCCTAGACAAAAGATTCCAGAAGCACATAAACCTAGCACTTATATTGTACTCTTACACCAAACGCAGTTAAAATCTTTCAGTACAATTAAAAAAAACCACAAAACAAAACCAACACAAACTTATGGGTAGATAATATTCTACTTGTAACTGGTGAGAAACAGGTATCTGCAACACGATTTCTCT
>NW_010324033.1:8779-27415 GCF_000700745.2 Antrostomus carolinensis
ACAGTAATTGGAAATCTCCATTTAGTGAGACTTGGTAAATAAGGAAACATGATGGTGTAAACATGTAGTTCAGTTAATCAAACAGATGTAACACGTCTGAACTGTGTGGCAATGAAAACAAGGACCTTTTGCAAGGACCATTGGTTTCTGCAGCATTTAGGGAGTTTGTGTCAGCTTCATTTTAAACTCAGCAATAGATCCATCGATTTAATTAGGTAGGATACAATGAAAAAGGCATGGAAATTGATTTGGGATGTAGAAAGCACACATTTTTGGTGAGATTTTTCCCCTGAATTGCTCATTAACATACCAGCTGATACTGCCATATAAGTAGTTATGTTTTAATTCCCATATTAACACACAGAGAAACTGGAAGACTTCCTGTACCTATGAACTGTTATTACTGCTCCTGCACATGCAGGAAATCAGTATCAGAAAATTTCAGAGCCATATTCTCAAGGCTCGTCACAGCTGTGCAGACTGGTAGTGCAAGGCCTGATCTCTTACTGCTCTGTGCCTCACATGGTTACCTCCCTCTGCTTCAAAGTGGTTCCATAAAGCACGTGAAATCCAAGGCAGTGTATTCATGTTTCATAAAAGCTTTTTTTAAACCTTACATTGGCATAAATATTTAAGTAAAGAGAAAAGGAAAGAGCAAATCAGACTCCAGAACCTTTTCTAGTGACCTCTCCTCTCACAGATGCCACCCCTGCAGCCTCTCAGCTACCAGAACCTCGCCACGTAAACCCAAGACAGCAGTGAAGCCAGTTAGGAAACATTCTGGGGACTGATCACACAGGGGTCCATTTTGACAGAAATTGTAAAAGTTGCCTAAAATGAAGATGGCAAAGTCATTCTTTATAAAAAATTACAGCACAATATGCAGCACCCACCATGTTTATCACCCACAGTTGAACTCTTGCTGTCACTTGCTATGGACAAACAATACATCTTTGCACTTACCTGTCATTTATCTCTCTCTCACAAGTTTAACTGACACAAACCCATGGTATAGGGTCCCTCTTTCACCTTTCTGATGACTAGAACCACACACAGCTGAGCTGACCATGGCTCACTATGTAACATGAGCTGTTTTGAAGAATATTCTGTCCCGAGTCTGTACTCAGGATACTAAATCTGCATTTGAAAGATATATTTGACTGCAGGCCAACAAAGTAAAATGAATTTCATAACAATAAGCCTTTATCCATTAGAATTAAGAATCTATGCAAATTCTCCAGTGAGACGTAAATCTTCCACAACACTGACAAAATTACTCCCCCTTACCCTTTTCTTGACTTTTCATCTTTCAGTGCCTTAAATAGAAAATTTGTGCACTCATCCTCCATTTCTTCCTGCTCTTTCTTCTATCTACGTTTCCTCATTGCTCTATTTCATAATAGTAGTTTTGTTTCCTTGTATACTACTCTATTTTACATCTTTCTCTTCACTGAACAGCCTCTTATGAATTGAGTGGCAAGAGTGAAAGCTCCACCATTTTAGCACTCCTGAGTAGCAAGGGGGACAGGAAGTTTTGAAGAGGGCTCATGATTTATGTATTTTCATTAAGCATTCGTCACCTTCTGTAAAGTGTCAGAAAATAATGAGGTGATGAAAAGTTTGTGAAACAGGATGTGAAAGGCCATGCATCAAGACATCGTACTCCAGTAATCCACTCACAAATCCCCTTTGTATTCTGTTTTTGATCAAAGTATTCCAAGGTTTTTAACAAAAGGATCACAGTTTTAGAAGACACAACTTTACTACGGTAAATAAATGAGAACCTTTGATGCTAATAACATGTTAACATATTTTTGTTATCTTTAGTAGATATTGTTCATTTCTACAGTGTAAAATTACTTGAACCTTGTGAATACCATTACTATAAGGAGAATTTTGTTTTCATAAACTTGTCAAAACAAGGCTCAGAAGTACCATAAAACCACCCAAAGTGGGTTAAGTAAGCCTACATAACAGTCCTGGAGCTGAAGGAGCACACAATCTGCCTTACCAACATTTGAGGTAGAAGATTAATTCAAGGAGCACATGCAATTTGTTCTAAAATAGCTACCAGGACTTCACCAAGGCAAGCTTGGTTCTTTTCAAGGCACCACCAGCTTGGCTAAGAGGCTCAGCTCTGTTCTGCGGTGGGGCCATTGGAGACAATTGGAACCTGAACTGGTTTTTTTCTTAACTTTTCTATAGAAGTAGATTGAAAACCATCTTCAATGTGTCAAATTAACAAACAACAAAACCCCCTCGGAGACTTAGATAGTAATGTAAAAGATGAATTTGCTGTGCTTAATCAAATGTGCAATTATAAGTAAAACTGAATCTGTATATTTACTTTGTTGAAAAGTTTTTATTTAGAAAGCAATGGACCACTCGTTTGGAAACCGGCAACACTACAAACTTATAAATATTAAAAATGATTATTAAACAGTTTTAAATTTTGATCTTTACCTGAAAATCAGATGAAAAATGCCCAATTATAACATAAATGTTCATTCCTAAGGTATTGTTATTCATCACCTTTTTTGCTTCATGACATACGACTCCAGTCAGAGAAGACTCTGCCTATTGCACCTGTGAGAATAGACCTACTTGCTTACAGCCATGACTGTGCTCTCATAGTCAGTTTGTATTTATAACCTCATCATACTGTCAGAGAATTCCTACCTTATTTATACAGCTGTGGAGAAAACAAGCCAGAAGAATTCTGAAAAACTGTAAAATATTCTAAAATAATAAAAAAAGATCACAGTATTAAAATGCATATACATATATCTGCTCATTAATAGTTTACAACTCCAGTCAGGTTTGCATTCATGAGATACAACGAACAAAACCGCTATAAATTTTAAAGGAATTTAAAATTATTTTACTACAGCGTGTTAATAATAGGAAGACTATTCTTTAAAAGCAATAGAGCAGAAAAATAAGGCTAGATCTTGTCTCAGGTCATATAAACCATCATTTAAAGACTATCAGTGTATTTTGGTTGTTAGAGGCAGTGACACAAAACTAATTTATGGTGACCAGGCAGAAGGCATCCAGCTGGAGAAAACCTCCCCAATAATCAATGACAAAAGAGTCACCTCAGTTGGGTTTTCACTGCAAACTAAGACAGCTTCAGCACACACCGCTCACTCCTCTCTGCCAAAAAGAGAAAGGTTTGGAAAACTAATTAAGCCTGAAATTGTGTAGCATCATGGAATATTTGCCTATGATGCAAGTGCTTCTTGTCATTTACCCAGTGACTAGAAGCACATACATTTTTTAGTGTTCTGGGTGAGAATATCACATATACATGCAAATGGTTTATTTTTATTTAAGGCAAAAATGATGTGAAGCTGTGGCAAGTGTCTGGAGAAAAATTAACCATGATAATGAGAAGTGTTTTACAGTTATAAGTCTGATATCACAGGCTTCTGCATTATATGGAACTCCAGGTCATTCACTGGAATGTCTTCCGACTTACAGCAGAGTAACACGGTAGAGGAATAAGGAGACACTACTGCTTCCATCTAGAGCTTTGTGCTGCTTTTAATAATCAGTCTGGTGCGAATCATGTAAAGTAGATAAAATAAAAATTGCTTCAGATTTTCAAATCACTAGCTGCATAAATACAAATTTTCTCTTATATGACAATCCATAAGCCTCTTGCACAAAATTCTCAAATGGGTGCGTGGAGGCCCAGCAGACTGTAGGAACTGGGTACAGTCTACACTTAAATTTGGAATTATCTTCTCTTTTTGAGAAAATAAAAAAAAGCAAACAATGCTTAAAATTACAGTGTCCCACATATTGCATTCTCAGTTAGGCCAACTAACTACAATTCTAAGATTTCTGAATATAAAAGACAGTGATTTTCTAGTGCACTGTATGGATGGCAAGAATGATTAAACAGAATTATTCAGATCATATTTTTAAGTAATAAATACATTTGAGGAAAATATAAGTTGTTCATCAGAAATGAAAGAAGAGCCATACTGGCAAATATCCTTCTGGTACTCAGTTCTCATTATTTTCTGCTGCTGCTTAGCTCAGTAAAATGAGGCTTGCACCACTTAAAATACTACTTGTCTTGCAAGACTGACACAGAAATTTTGCCATCTATTTCAGTGAATCAAGACTGCTAGATTGTGTTGCATGGAAAGAATCTTTACAACACTGAAGCTATGCTTCTTGGCCTCCACCTTCGTGCCATGTTCCCACAATGACGTTTCTCATGTGGGAAAGTATAACTGCAACGAACAACAGAATAGGACAACTCACATGAAAATGAGGAGCAAAGGGATATCCTGGCTCATCTCAGGAGAGTGGAGAAAGCCCAGTTGTTAAGACCATGTAGACTCCATTTCTGCAAAGGCAACTGCACTTTGTTACATATAGAAAAGTTCTCCAAGGGGTGGGAAGCCTCTAGTGGAAAAAATAAAATTATGGGGGTTTTGGTTTTTTTTTTTTTCTAAGAGCCTACACTCTCTTTGACAGTTCCTAGAAACGATAGATAACAAAATTCATGTTATCTATAGATACTTTGGTTTGTCTAGGTAGCCAGCCCAGGCAAACCAGGTGGTTCAGAGAGCAAAAGTCTGATCCTGAGAGACTGGGCAAGAGAAGGAGCCATCTGCTTGAGTCAATGCTAAGAAATAGAAGTTTTCAAAGGCAGACTTGCTTCTCTTAAAAACAACTTCTAAGTATTATCTATTGGTTTCTATATACAAGGATTAAAGCAGAGTGAAGCCAGGGCACAACCATATCTAAATAACAACATATATTCATAGTAGTTCCCAAGTAGTTTTATCAGTTACAGGCTACACCTTGAACTGTAACCATGCAGATCACAATAGTGCTATCTCTAATACTTGCCACTTAAACTTTCAACACTAACTTATGAGTCACAGTCACACATTATAAGCTTGCCACTAATTCTCATTTAATATGGAACCAGTAACGAGTTTTGGTTGGCATTGTACCACAAATAAATTATATATTTTCACTGAGGGAGGGGGGAAAATTGGAAAAAAGCCTGCAGTGGAAGTGTGAGGAAGTCACCCCTACAGTAACCCTGTGGCTTCTGTCCCATTTCCACCCATAAAAATCTTACAAATGTATAGGCATTAAGCACAGCAGAAAATTTCATGCTTATATCAATGAGATTAATGGACTATTATCTCATTTCCAAGATTACTTAGAATTGATTTTGTGGCCCCTTTCCTCTGACAGGTTTCAAGTTCTGAATAAAGAAAGGCCTTGGCTGTGAGACCTGTGCCTGAACTTTGCCAAATCTGGGCTGCGTTTTCATACAGGCTTTTTGGTGGAATCATATTCACATTTTAAGAAAATATTTGCAAGAGCAAGCAAATACTTACAAATACCAGTAAGATTTTATCCTAAAGCAGGGAAGACAACTGATGACATAATTCTTCCATCATAATCATCTGAATTTGCTGACAGTATATTGGCACTATATAGATGAGAGACTGAGGCCCTGAGTCAACAACAGAGGTACCACAACATATTCAGTATGTTGACTTTTCAAAGTTCACATCATATTTTTGCAGTATTCTTCCTATTTTATTTTCCTTTTGCAATATTATGCTCTGAGGAATGTAGCAGCAAGGAGCTGATGCTGATGATGTATCACAGTAGTGCATCATCACAAGTGTTGCTTTAACAGTATGTTTGGAGGAGAAGGTGCTTTAATGACACATTCCTCAAAGTCAGCACCAGCACAAGTTCCATAAGAGATAACAGCAAACAGACGGTACGTTCTATACTGATTTGCTAGTAACACTTCAACATGACAGTAGCAAAGCAGAGAACATAGTCTTAGAATCTTCAGATATAATTATACTAGGTGATAAATAAATAAATGGGAAAAAAAAAGAGCATCTATGTTATTCTAATTTGCCTTCACAGAAACGAACTAAAGAATCTTCTCATTGTACACATATCATTTTAGGATTATTACTGTTTTTGGAACATTACCTTCTCTGTGTATATAGCTTTCAAATTATATATGACTTTGCTGATTAAAACTGCAATAAATGTTTCACTGACTATTTTCCTCAAGAAATAGTATATCATTGCTAGCTGATAGAGGAGTGAAATATAAATATAACAATAGAACCACATTCCCACTCTCATCATAGAGAAAATCACTATAATATCCATCTGCTCCTATCAGATATTTGGTCATGCCCACTGTTACAATACATACCATTTTTTATAGTACTAAATTATTTTTATTTATTTTCTATTACCAAAGCATACTCTAAGTGTTTGTAAATATGCTGATTATTCCAGTTTTCAGCATACAATCACAACTGCGTCTCAAAGTAATACTGGAAAGAAGCCTAAAACAACAGTTAGATTAATCCCTCATAATTATACACAGTCAAGAGGATATACTAACATGACCCTATATACAGAAACCAAGTTTTTACAACCAGCCTGAAGGAAGCCACTTTTAGATAAATACCAGATTTAGGAACAAAACTTAAAATAGAAACACGTTGCAAATATTTTGCATTTTGTGCAGAGAATTTCACACCTTACCAAACTAGTTTCAAATAGAAGTTATACCTCTGGGTTCTGCACCCAGATCTAGCCTGTCAGATAAAACAGGGCTGGTTAGATATTACTCTGCAGACTCAGCTGACATTAACACTCACACACTACCCAACTATGCTGCATGCTGTAATTAAATACCTAAGGTGAAACCTGCTTAGGATCTACAAAGGAAGATATATTTGATGACTCGAGTATGTTCCAGCAATTGAAGCTTGCAAGCTGCAAATTCCCCAGTCGCCTCACACTCGGCTGAATTGCAGGCCTGGAAGATAAGTCGTTTTATAAACAACACCTAATCGGATCCTGTTCAATATGCCAGGCAAATTGAAGGTAGACAAGTATATTCATAACAGGCATTTGAAATGAATTTCACATATGAAATCAATTTAACAACCAAAAAAATAATGCATTTGGTGACTCATCTGAATGTCAGAACATCAAGAACTGAGGAAGGGAGAGAGACTGGAATACCTAAGTCCCGAGAAGTACGTGACACATGAGTACAAACAGCTAAAGAAACATTTCCACCCCTCTGCTCTCAGAGGAACGGTAGGAAGGAACAAATAAAGAAAAAAAAAAGCTTCAGTAGTGCAGAAGGATGCTTAGAAAGGGGGAAGAAATAAAAACAGCATATCAAAGTCTTTATGGAAAAGTTTAAAATATTCCATCACCTCCTGGACTTTCTCCAATCAAAGAGAAAAAAAAGACTTAAAGTCAAGTGAAAGCAAAAATACACAAGCAAAGTTTTCACTGTATTTCTAAGATAGATATTCATTGAAATACAGTATAATATCCTAATATTAAATAGCACTTTGGTTTAGATTCTTCTCAGAAGCCTGCTCCTCAGACACAGCCTTGCTCTTACAAACTTACCGCCTGTTCCCTATAGTGATCACATGTACCGTCCTCCTACCATTAAATGGCAAAAAAGCACTTTAAAAGGAAGTCTACCTAGCAGGACTCCCTGACAAGAAAACAAAGAAAAATGAAGCCCTCCTAGAAAAAAAAAACATTTACATTGGCCAGACCAATCTGGTAATGGGAAAAACATCTCTTTCATAAATGCAAAAGATGATCAACAAGATATACATAGATTTTCACAGATCTAGCCTTAGTCTTAATTCCAGGGACATCAAATAGTCCTTAGGATTGAAAAACACAGTACCCTTGCTAAATTTTGAGCATTCAGCCCTGAATCTTCCTCCTATACTCAGAAAAACTATGTTGTTTAAAAGGTGAATACCAAATCACATGCCATTTTTTCAGTCTTTGTTTTGACAGAATTATGAGCCCATTAATGACAAAGAAAATAAATGAATATAGAAAAGCTTGCAAACTTCTACCTGAAAATTGTTCTGCTAAAGAAGTTGAGCTCTGATTATACCTTAAGATTACTTTTTTTTTTCTCCTGATTTAAAAGAAGCAAAAATAAAAATTACATAGCAAGGTCAGGAGTGAAAGAATAATGAAAAAACACATGTGCACATGTATCCATGTAGTGACACAGGAGGAAGACATCTTCAGTTCCCCCTTGTGATGGGTTGACTTTGGCTGCTTGATGCCCACTCAGACACTCTCTCCACCTGCCTCAACAGGATGAGGGGACAAAATAAGATGAAAAGCTCACGGGTCAAGATTAAGACACAGAGATTGTTTACCAATTACTGTCATGGACCAAACAGATCTGACTTGGGGAAATCAGTTTAATTTATTGCCAATTAAAAATAGATTGAGATGGTGAGAAACAAAGACAAAAGCTAAAACACCTTCCCCCCACCTGACCTTTATTTTTTTTCCCCAGGCTCAACTTCACTCCTTCATTCCCAAGTCACAGAATCACAGACTGGTTGGGGTTGGAAGGGACCTTAAAGCTCATCCAGTCCCAACCCCCCCTGCCATCAGCAGGGACACCTTCCACTAGACCAGGCTGCTCAAAGCCTCATCCAACCTGGCCTTGAACACTTCCAGGGAGGGGGCAAGTCCTCTCCTTCCTGCTACTCATCACCTGGGTACTGGCAGGGCTGGTTCTCTCGCTGTTCTCCTCACTCCTCAGTGCCAGGGCAGGGCTCTGCCCTGTCACCAACATGTTTTCCCAGATGTCAGCTGGAGTCAACCATGCTTCTGCTCACAAAATGACTTCTTAAGAGACAGATACATAAGATTTCTTCCCCTGGTACCCTGATACCTCATCTCCTCCCATCTGTAACATTATTTTTAATTCACAAATTTCTGAAAGCTAGGAAAATCACCGCTATAAGCTCATACGCAGGGTAACTTGCACACACCTGACCTTCACCATCAATTCACTCCCCCCCCCTTTTTTTTAATACTATGAACACAGATTCTTTGTGAAACCATTTATTTTGGCTATTGTTTCTCCTGCCTTCTCTTGGCATATATAGAGCTAATACACTTCTATCTTTAGGCACCGTGGAGTGCAGCTTTCTTACATGAAGGGACTCTTAGGTGGGCCTGGCAGAATTTGAGCATTATCTGACCCTGTACAGTAACAGCATTCTCCAAAGGGTCCTTACATTTATTTTATTTGTCCTTTGTACTTATTCAAGCAAACACAAAGGAACCACGGGGCAATGGTGAATTAGGACCTAAATTTTAATTCTTGTTCTAGATTCTTGATTGGTTTTATTCCACTAGAGGCAAGCTCTCAAGACATAAACAGAATTAAAAATACATGGACTGAACTTAGAATGTAATATAATAAATGAAATGTGATACTCTTACTTAATAGCTTTAGCTATTGAAAGTTCAAAGGCATACTGTATTTCAATTATAAAATGAAACATCATTTTGTTCAAAGGAAAAACATCCGCTGAGATGCAAAATCCCTTTTGGAGATTTTCTTCCACTATTTCACTATTTTTAACACAAAACTCCAGGGGAGGTACTATCAAATATCAAACCAATTTGGTTCACCAAACCAGGTTATCAAGATGACCTAATTTAATCTCTAGCTGATGAGGACATTTCCTTGAAAGTCTGTACAGTCTCTAATGGTTTACCTTGGTTTAGTCTATTAAGTACATACAATTAATACAGTGTATTTCTTTATAATTCTAAAATATCTTAATTAAAAATGCTTTAAGAAATCCTTTTTGAATATTTAGGAAACTTGTACAACATAAAGGACTTGCTACAGAATGGCTTGATGCAAGACATAATACATGCAGTGTAAAAAACCCCACTTAAAGAAGCTGTAACATTCTGCAGGGCCCCAGCTGCAGGCATCGCAGGTATGTGCCCTCTCACAGGTTTTTATTATGGTTACTCTGAAGTCTGATCTTTCTGATTGCAGGTACAATTCAGTGTTTGTCCATTTTTAAGAAGCTATGGAATAGAAGATACAGTTATTGATAATCTGTGTATGCACTATAAGGTACACAATCTCAGGTTACAGGTTATGCAAGCACAGACAAATCACTAGAATAAACAGTTTATGTAGCATTTTTTACCCCTTCTTAAATCTGTTATCACCTAAATGCACCAGCACTGCTGATGGGCTCAGCTTTGGGCAGCGGTGAGTCCATTTTAAAGCCATCTGAAACTGTCCCTGCTCAACATGGGGACAGCTCCTGCTCTCTTCTCACAGGGGCCATCCCTGCAGCCCCCTCCCACAATCAAAACCTTGCCACGTAAGCCCAATACCGATGGACAGCATATAATGGAGAAAAAAAGTACTGAGAAACTTTAAAGACCCCAATGAGGTTAGTAAGAAATCTCTTTATCATGTAAATCATCTACTACACATCGCTGTAACTGAACCAGTAGGGCAAACTTCCACTGCTAGCTGGAATTTTTCAAATGATAAGGCATAAGAAAGCAAACAGGTCTGTCATTCACACTTCATACACCAAAACACCATCAGATTGACTGTAGAGAAATCTAGTGAAAAAAAAAAAAAGAAAAGTGGCCTAGAGGTAAAGGACTGTATAATTATGATGAGTCAAAATTGGATAATATGTCCAAAAATACACTTTTGCTATTAACTCTTCGAGCTTGACTCTCTGTGACTTATATGATAGAAAGCAGAAACATCCAGAGATGGCCAGTGAAATATTCCATGTGTATACAGACACTTTCTACTGCTTCTGTTTCCTCCTGTATCGACTCTCCTACCACTAAAAGGGAAAGAACTTCTCAGAGAGAGGAACAGGCAAGGAGACATCATACATCCCTCTATGAACAACTGTCCACTGGCCTGGAGAAAGCTGGAAGCACATCTGTGGGGAGCAGGTAGAAGAGGGAGGCAGGGCTGCAGATTGTTCACTGTGGCTCTTCCACTTCCCTCATGCCTCTTTCATTTTATAAGTGAAGGAAAAAAATGAAAACATAGAAAAGGGAAAGTATTTGCTTAGTAGGTAGATCTCCTAATGTATAATAGAAATGTATTTTCTGACTGTAGTTTTTTGAAAACTCTGATATACGTGGTGTCACATACATATAAGATAACGGGATTTTGGATGGATATATCACAGAATCACAGGGATTGGAAGGGACCTTGAAAGATCATCCAGTCCAATCCCCCTGCCAGAGCAGGAACCTAAATGAGATCACATAGAAAGGCGTCCAGGCAGATATATGTATGTATTATTAACATGCACACACCAAAGCAGCTATGCACTACAATCACAGGGTAAAAATTGGGTTGAATGGCTGCCAATAAACAATTAAAAGCATTTTAGTTGACCAAGTTTGCAATTTAAATTCATTTGAAGACATTCCCACTGCATGCTCTGAAGCAATTAAAGTCTGTTGCAGATGCTCTCTTGGTTATAAACAGGACAAGCATTTGTGTTCTTGTTTGAACCGTAAGAAGTTGTTTTACTCTGCTTATGCTATAAAAATCCATCTAACCAGGACTATTAGAGGTTGGTGGAATGTCAGACTCCAGACAGTCACCCTAGTGAGTTACTCAAATGGAAGGTAACTGAAAACTGCATCAATATGCATTGATTAAATGTTGAGTCATAGTAGTGGGGCAAACTCTTCTTTCCAGCTAGAATATGAAAAGAATCGGAAGAATCCCTTTACCAGGAAAGCAGAGGTTAGTTTCAAGAGATTGTTTTTACAGCTTATCTTAAAAAAACCAAAAAACAAAACAACCCCCCCCCCCAAAAAAAAAAACCCCCACAAAAACAACAAAAAAGCCCAAAACCAACCCAAAGAACCCACAAACACCAAAGTGAAAGCTCAAACATAGTTGGCAGTGGCATCTTGAGCTACCAACAGTGATCCTAAAAAAGGATATGCTGGTACTTATTTAAACTGAAAAAACCCAATTCAACTGCTTTCTAGTGGGCTGATGGTACATAGGAGCCATAATGACAATGCAGTGATCCATGGGGACAATTCCTTCAGGAAAACATGTCTGATATCACTATTTTATAGCTCCCAAGCCACCGGAAAAAGTTCATACTCTTATATTGCTTCACAGTGGTGAAATCCTGGGCCACAGAGCAATTCTAACTCCACAGGTTCCCCTATAGTTGACTAACTTCCTGAATCCTGATCTTCAGTTCTTCCATTACTTTTCGTAAGTAATTTCTTACCTTTTAAGAAAAAACAACCTTTAGTCATTAAATTTTCTTTCCTATAGTGCAGGATCATAATTCTTCATTCGCTATTTTAGATCAGTTTGGCAGGTCCTTTCATTCCTATCTATGTCAGAAAAATATTTTTTGGTTTTTTTCTGGTGATTAAACAGGATCCTACTAAGTGTGTTGAGCGTCTAAACTCCACCATCCAAGACAGAGCTCAAAAACCCCTGTGCTGTCTCAGTCTGTTGTTAGGATTGGCAGCCAGAGACCCATCTGAACAGGAAATCACTAACAACGTCTTACTTAACAACAGCCTGATGCAACACTGAGTACCACAAAGCTCGCTCACATCACTTATAAAGAGAAAGAGAATCTTCCATACCCTTGAAATTATAAAATCACATTTGCCTGCTAAATATGAGACATTTTGACTATGTCTAAATGATATTTATAGGTGCTTAAATAATTGTTAAATAAACTGAGTAAAATAAGGACAGAAGAAAACAGAATTCTTTAGAAATGCAGTCCTGAAAGTATCCTTACTAGTGCTAAGCAATGATGGCTGAAACCATCAAGGTCAGTTTTTATAGACAAATGACCTTCCTTAGTGCCAAGTTATTCTCTAAATATTTGAATTAGCTTATGATGCCTTCATCTTGTCTTTTTGAAACATAAATTTTTAAAAAATAGCAAATGTTGTAATATAAGCAAATTACACCTCTATACATTACAGCTGACCAGCCTGAAGAAATACACTACAGCAAACAACAGTTTCACAAAGGCAATCTGTTTTCTGTGCTTTCAAGAAAAATAATTTAAACTAGATGAACACAGTGCAAAGCAGGTACTGCTTTACCATTTTTTTTGCTCCAAATGTGGTGATCCTTTGATAAGAGTGATTGATTGTGTCTGGGTAAGTTTGCTTAATATTTGCTGTGGTCACTGTCTTGACTGAGGCTCAATCAATCACTTTGAACAGGAAATCAGGGCTAATGCACTAAAACAATATCTGTTATGCACTCAGTTAATCCATCACAATTCTCTTGTGCAGTGTCGGGGAGTAGTCTTGCGAGTGGATACTGACTTAAAATGGATCTTTGAGCTTGTTTTTATTTAATAAAAAAATATTGTTCAACTGTTTATAAAATTTTAAATGTACAGGAATGACATTCTCCATCCCAAGTCGTGTGATGTTAGGAAATTTGAAATTAATCAAATACAGTGCAACTTGTAAAGATTTTCGAGTTAAAAAATATATTAAAGTCTATGAAGTATGATGTTGCCAAATTTAACAGCAAAATTCCAACAGAGTTCAAACAAGGCCAAATTGTCTATTATGTTAGGTAGACTTTAATTCCCATCATTCACCTTAATATTTTTTCTAATACTTTCCTAAACTGTTGTTACAAGTGATCATTAAACATATTTTACATGTGAAATAGCACCATTTCTTTTAGCTCCTCATAGGTAACAGATAAGCTGATACATACAGGAAAGTACATAAGTATTCCAAACGAGTAAAAGTGCAAAGAGGATTTGGACATTAAGATTTAAGGTGCCTGTTCACATACCTGACTCAGAAGAATAAAACATTTGTTTACTGGAAATCAAGCCTTAGAATAGAAAAAGAAACATGAACGTTCTCCACATGAAAAAAAGGAAACAACAAATGCAGATTCTTTTCCTAAACTGATACTTTCATTCTTCATATATAAGCATTTAAACTTTAAAAAAAACAGCAGAAACTTTAAACCCTGAGGAAGAGCATTCACTGCAGGCAGGAAGCTATAGGAAAATCACCTGAATGACAGATATGCTTCTGTAAAGTTCCTCTGAGTTCCTTTCAGTTAACTAGTATATTGTTTTATCATCTGGTTTTGGACAGAAACAATCAAATGGCTAGAATAAATGATCCGGTTTTTTTTGTTGTTACTAACTATATGTCTTTTAAATTAAAATTTTCATGTATAATAAAGTTCCTCTTCCCCCTCTTCTGCAAAACTCCTGTTATAAAAATGGAGCACTTAAAAATTTGTAATAACTTTCAAATCACAGGTACATACACCAAAACCCCTATGGTCGTGGGTGATGAAGTAACACTAGCATATGTAGAAGCAGAACACAACTTCATGTGCTAGGGAACAGAGTTACATGCTCCTTGGACATTGCAGAAACCAGACTGGCTCAACAGAATGTTACTTCTCAAGGACAAGCTCAGCTATTCAAAAGGTTTAACTAACTGAGGACTAACTCAGAATCACAACAATCATGCAGAATCATGAAGAAAACATATACCTGTTACTTTCATTAATAGTCTGATTGCATATTGTTACGCTACTTATTTATTGACATGATAACTTACATTGTGTATTTAGAACTGATTACTTGGAACACATGAATCAATATATAAAGTAGAAGCTTAGATCTGCCAGTTGGAATCATCCCCAAAGGAAGGGGCAAAACGCTATGGAAATCACTAGATTTTGTCACACAGAAAAGATTGAGCCTAATGACTTAATTTTTCCCTTCTCCAAGTATTTAGAATTCCTTCCACATATTCTACTTCTTTTGAGATTTTTATTAAAAACATATCTGTCCATACTACTGTCTACTTTTAAATTCACATGCCCCTTAAATCATGAGCATATGTAATTAATATGTGAAGTTCTCATTCACTCACATACATTCCCCTAAGAATACCTGTAGCTAGCCATCAGTGGGAAACTTGTAATTTCCTTCCTCTTTCATTAAATTTCTCTTTGAAGGACATGATCTTGCAGAGTTCTCACACCTCATTGTGTTCCGTCACCCTGAAGTGTATCTCAAAACACTGTCGAGCCAAAGTTAAGCCTGAGCATTACTGTGTGTTGCAGTGATAGCAGCTGTTTGACAATGATTTTTATTTTGGTCTCCTGTTGTCTTCTGGATAACATTTTGTCACTAGCCTATCAACTGTAGTGATCCAAACTTTCCAGGAAACAATTTCCTGCTGTGAATAGGTTTGTGCATTCTTTTGCATGAGCCGATGGCTGAATGATATCAATGCACTTTGGAGCTTGTGAACAGTGACAGACATGAAGACGGCAACTCTAATGGAGAGCTCAGAAATCTTAAGTATCTCGAGTTAAATGCCACAGTGTCAAACTGGAAATATATTTTTAATTATGTACAAAATATTATAAAAATTTAATTACTGAACATTGTACAGGAAATTAAAATTTTGTATTAATCCACTGAACATGATGAAGATTAGAAATGAAATTTGTCTCTTACTGCATCTCTGATATTCTCTATTTTTTACCATTGCTCTATTATTCAAACTTGAGGTGCCATAGGCCATGCCTTCAATCTTGTTTTAGAGATTTCTTTATGCCAGTAATTGAATGGTAGGCTTTATGTCAACTTACTTGTTTGTCGACACCAAGCACTGTCACTAGCTGTGCCTATAACAATGATTTCCTTTGTGACACGTACGTCACTCTCTCCTCCAGGAATTTGCCCAAGGCCAACAATTCAATTCAAATAGTTATTCTGAAAACCATCAGAATGAAAAGTACTTTGAAAAATGATTACCTTAGGACAAAAACAATGCACTGATTTATCTACGTGCAATTTCTTCCATATCCTTGGTCTCTTTACACATGAACAGAATTTCACCAATATGATGGATTTTGAGCTATGGCCATAGGGAAACTCAAAGGATGGCAAAGGGAAAAGGAGCTTTCCATTCTGTGACAGAATTAGCATCATTATTATTGTTTATCGTTATTGTATTTGGTTTTGTTTCTTTTTTATTCTATAACTGATATCAATACAGTGCTACCTGTATCTTCCTCCATGCAGAAATGAAGGCACAAGAAGTATATTTACTTCATGTCCTTCATCTTTCATCACAGCATTGGTCAGAATGTAACATTAGGGCTAAAAGCTCTAGTACTGAAAAGGATCATTGGTTAATAAATCCCATTTTCACCTCTGACCCAAGTAAACAACTGCCTCAGGTTGTCTGCTTTCGTTCTTAGCTTAATAGCTGGTCACTGTTTTTCCCTATTACATATAACACAAGCAGACAGGCAGCCTGAGAGCAGACTCATTCAAGGTGGTGATGTAATCTGAGGCATAAAGATAGTTGGGACTTTTACATATTACGCTCAAAAAACATTTATTGCCCTTCTGTCCTATGCATTTAAAATAAATTCATGCAAAACAGTTTTAAACATATGATTGCATTATACGATATAATTATCTTACGTATAATAATGCATATATAGCTGTTAGATTTTCACTTTATAGCATTGTAAAAATTACGAGATAAGAGAATTACTGCTCATGGAATGTTAAGCTAAGAATACCACATACCATTAATAAACTAGTAGTCAAGACAAAGGTAGCACAAACAAAAGCTCAAAGTTTTGTAGAGTGTAGAGTGTTGTTGAGTGAAATATGAAATTGGTATTTTCAGTAAAGATTCTCAAAATAAGTTATTTTTGCCACTTCAAACAAAGGATGCAAAAGCTTTTTAGTTATAACACCTACCTTGTCATATATGAAAGTATAATGCATGGTTTTACTCCTATCAGTACCACAGTTCCTTCAAGCCCCTCGCTCCCCACTCCCACACGGACATACATTATTCAGCATCTTAGAGACCATCTGGAACTTGCTCCTGAAATAGCCCAGGACTTGATGACCTTCCAGATACACTGCAAAGACCATTTGCTTGACAAGAGTTTGGGGGAAGGTTTTGGGTGTATTGTTTCTGGAAGGATTAAGCAGATTATTTTACAGTTTTGATTAATGCTTGATTTAATTTACTATTTCTATGTGACTGTTTTTGATACGGAGAGGTCAGCCACTTTTACTGTTAAGCTTAATGAATTCTTCCGGTGTTTACTGCTTAAATATAAATATGCACATAAACAATCACTGGCAGCAGGCCTGATTAATGCCCATTAAAGTCAATGAGAAGACTCTCATTGCTGAAGGTGGTGGGCTTTCTGCAATACAACACCTTTCCTCTGCTGAGAGAGCAACTCTACTTCCATAGAGTCAATTGTAATGCACATCTACAGTTCACTGCTACAACAGCTGAATAAACACCACATTCAAGTCTAGGTAAATGCTGGTTTGTACCCATGCAATAAGTGATATACATAAAAATATATATCCTGAAGAGTCATGGGTTGTGTAAACATCAGAAGAATTAAATCATAACCACAGTTGCATGTAAGTAATGACAGAAAACTGCAAAATGTTTATTCTACTCTTGCTTCCCTTTTCTTTACAACTTTCCATGTTTTAAAGGACAGAATTTAGAAACTGTGTACATCCCTCGTGGCAAGGACAAACTTTTCGAATATGGTATGAAAGATGATGAATGATCAATGGTGTGATTAAAAGAGCAGTGTGTGGAGAAAAGGGTATGGTCACAGTGTTGGAATAAGGTTAATGATCTTGCTTCGGTTATTTATATGAAATAAATAATGTCAGCATCACGTAGTTTTCATCTACTTTCTGACAGTAAAATAGTCTGGTCCCTCATGTAGTCATAAAGAAGGTCAATGGGTATGCTACCCAAATAAATACCACTATAAGCAAATGTGGTTCAAAGCAATATATATACTTTTATACCTAAGTATAGTAGAAATTTAGAAAGATATTACATAATTTATTCCAGGAGATCTATCTATGCAAGCTGTAAAACAACTACCTTTTTCTTTGGATTAAAAGTCAAGTATTTACATTTAAAGGCAAAGTAAAATGTCCTGCACACTACCCCTTGCATAAAAAAAACCCAAAACTGTAGAGTAGGGGAAAAAAATTCCATGTGGAAATGGAATAATGGAACACACCAAAAAATGAATTAATAAATTAAGATTCTATATTTTGCTGAGATGGATGAAGAACCCATTTGATAATGCACCTTAGAAACATCCAATTTTTACTGCATTTCTGCAGAAAGGACTTACCTTCTCAGCACACTGTGTATATTCCTTTCCACTTCCTGAACTACATGTGTCATGAATTACTGAGTATATAATTAGAAGTTAAAGGCACTTTATTCTTTCACTACCATATGTGTCCTCAACCACAGTATTTTAATGTCTGCTGGAAACTTTCACAACATATTTACAATATATACTCATTTCCTAAAAGGAACGAGTAGACTGAGTGATCATACATGTGTGAACACCGTGGTCAAACCCAACTCGTTGTGTCCTCTCTCAGCCTTGTCATGGGTAATACCATGAAGTTTTCAATATTTGAAACACAAATCCCCCCCCAAGTCAGTCACTACCAAGGTAGCTTTTCCTGATTCCAAGTTTCTAGTCTAAGTCTCTCAATAACGTTTTCATTTCAAGAATGATTTTCATCTGCAGTGCTGTAATGCTGTGCAATACCTTGTAACAGTATACGTCTCCAGCTGTTTAAGTTGCTTATTTTCCCAAAAGGTTACTTAAAAAGTGCCAGTCATGGGGACTAAGTCCTGTAGCTCCTGCAG
>NW_010324033.1:27450-80913 GCF_000700745.2 Antrostomus carolinensis
TTGGGGAAATGTATTAATTTCTAATGAGTCATTAAACACTTTGCTGACTTCACATGTACCCAAGCAGCCTCTGACATCAACAGTTAAAGTACAGTACTTGAGATTTCTTAGGCAGAACTAGAAATTGCCTTATTTACTTGACTGAAAGGGAGATGAACTGGTAGACTTTGCTACTCACACTCAAACAACTGGCAGGATACTTAAAACAGTGCTCTGCGTACACTGGAAAAAATCTAATGTCTCAAGTCAAGCACTAAAAACCTATAGCACCTTAAGTCACTAGTTAATTTTGAAAACACTGTCCACATGATTTGTTCATACAATTAATTCCAAAAATTTCCACTTACCATAGCTGCTAAAACACATTTGAAACTGAACAATGCAATTTGTGAACCATTTCTGAGCCATATCCTTTCAAACAGCAGCTGTATTTAGGAGAAGTATTTTGGGGTTCACAAAATGCTTATCTAAAGTACATGGCTATCAGAACTAATGCTGCATACTACAGTAGCTTTCTCTCTTTGCTTGAAGAGTCAAGTAGCAAGCACATGTCATTTAGATACATTTCTATGGGTGAAGGTGCTGCTTTCAAAACGTAGGTCACTGGTGAAACAATTAACAGCAGCACCATGTGAGTCGTGAGATAAGCAACAGACAATTCGTAAACCATTGCAGTTCCTCACAAATAGTTTCAAACTAATAGTTTTTTCAAAAACTATTATTTTGAACAGAAAGACATTATTTCTACATCACCCCAGGTTCACAGCACAAATTGAGAAATATATTAATATTAGTCCAGGTATTCTCATGTATAAAATGGGTAGTGAAAATCATAAATATTCTACAATTTCTGGAAAGTTCTTTGAGATTAGTGAAAGCTGCTACCCTGGTTTTGGCTGGGATAGAGTTCATTTTCTCCATAGCCCCTATGGTGCTGCGTCTTGGATTTGTTACCAAAACAGCGTTGATAACACAGGGATGTTTTGTTTCTTGCTGAGCGGTGCTCACATCGCCTCAAGGCCTTTTCTGTTTCTCAGGCTGCCCGGCCAGCGAGAGGGCTGGGGGTGCATGAGACATTGGGAGGGAACAGAGCTGGGACAGCTGCCCCCACTGACCAAAGGGATGTTCCAGACCACTGGATGTCCTGCTCAGCAATAAAAGACGAGGAAAAGAGAGGGGATGGGGAGATGTCAGGGTTATCGTGAACCCCCAGTGCCTGCCAACGACATTGCAAACTGTGAATTTTACATATATTCACATATAAACACAAACTTCCTGGGTTTAAAATGTCTGGTTTCTGAGGAAGTAACTTTGTTTCTTGCTTCTAAAGAGAAAAATAGCCTAAATTTTAATGCTTATTAACATAGCAAATCCCAACACTTCCGAAATTTGTTGCAAGAGACACATTTCAAATATCTTGTACATATATATATTCATTTTTGAAACCAGTTCAACTTACTGGCCGTTAAAAAGCCATAATATTTTCATAGAGGTAACCCAGTGATTCACAACAACCTGAACAATCCAAAAGAAATAGGTATTTCTTAAACATTTGAATATATATTAAAATGAAATTTTAGTGATATTCAGCCTTTTATTCATATGAATTATATTTTATATAAAGCAATAACATTTAATGACACTAGCAGCATTTTATGACTCTAACAGTTTCTCCTTGAAAATTAAGAAGGTCAAAACTATCACTGTGTTATCACACACATTGATAACAACCAAGAAACAGTTCTAAATATATTTTCAGTTTCATCAAGAAAAGGAAAGGTGTTTTTACGTGCAACTCTACTCTTCATGGTTTTGGGTCAGCTGAAGAGAAAACATTTTATAGCATTTGCTACATTTCAAAATTGTAAGCAATACATAATATGTTTCCCAAAACTTTATCTGAGTCAAAAAATATTCACTTGCACTGAACTCTGACCAGAGTCAGTACAATTTAGAACACTATGGACTTAGCAAGAAAATAATGAGAGGATTTTTTTTTCTTTTAGAGCTCAGTAAGAAACCATAAAAGGGCAGAATCTGAGGGTAACAGTGACTTGAGGCATCTCTGGCAGGAGCCAGCTGGAAGGGTTGCTACGTTACCCAGCCTGGTGTGAAGCTCGAAGCAGATCTTTGTCTGAATCCTTGGGGCTAAGAGATGATAAGAGGCTCCATAGTCCTGTTAAGCAGCTTGACAAGGCGAGCTGGGAGCAAGAAAGGAGCTGTTAAAATCCTCAAATCAATTCTCTGGAAATATGGGAAACAGCTTTACACAAGCTACACCAAGCTACACTTTTTTTGCTGTAAGAAGTCAGTCCCAGCATATAGCAAGAATATGAGAAGGCAGTTTTCTTCCTAAAACCAGTGATTCTAAAGCATTTGACACTATTACTGATTCTCTCCGAGAAGCCCAACTATGCAAGGGTATTAAAATAGTTGGGGAGGGAGTGAATACATTCACAAGTGAGAGATCCTGAATTCACTACGAACAAGAAGATGCTCCAAATTAATTTATAGAAGTTGGATAATATTCTAACACTGTAGATCCATAAATTTAATGCATTATTATAGAAAAGGCAAGAAATAGAAGCATACAAAGAAGATGAGTACAACCGAAATTTGTGACAACAGGTTTGGTGGCATTTGTTTGAACATGTCAAAGCAATTCCTGGTATGTGGGAAAAGATGCAAAAATATAAAGGATTTGCTGGCACATCACATTGATGGCACTGATTTTCACAGATGCCATTCCTTCAACAGTGGAGCTGGTTTGAGTGTAAATAGAATTCTAAATACCATGTGAGGAATTTTGAGAAGACAAGGGGACTTGAGCTCTTAATTTAGTTTTACACTTTTTAAGTCCTTCATATACTCAACTTCTCGAAATTCTCCAGGATTACATATTTGTAGTTTATTCTAGCCTACAGAAGATACCTATTTTGGTTTCTAATTGGGCAGGCACAGATTTAATTCCAAAGAAGTAGGAAAGTTCTGTTCTGCTTGAGCTAGTATCCTGATTACAAAGAGTCCATAAATGCAAATACAATCACAGTAAGATTTTTATAGCCTCCCCTTAACAATTGCTCCCATCTGTTCAGGATAAATGTATGTAGGCTATACCATCTCATTTTTCATTAATGGTACCAGGGTAGTCACTGTCAATCTTTTTTTTTTTCCCCTAGGGAAACTGTTTTTGGTGATGAATGAGCAAAAGTATTCAAGTGAGAAACAGTTTCATGTAGAGAATACTTTACAGAAATTCACATGTTTAAAAAGCAAAGTATTTCACCTGATTAGCTTGACACTGTTGTTATTATCCTTCAATTTTCTTACATCTTATTCTTTACTGAGTTATACAAGTAGACAGCATCATCTCATGACACCAGACTATAACATAACTGCTTTTGTGTACTGTAAAAATACAGTAAAGCACAAAACTACAGAGCAGAATTGGAGAAAGAAGCTTGCTAGTAGGACAGCTAAATTGAAATAATAAAAAGACTAAAATTTGAGATTTCTTTTTTCTCTTAGATAAAGAGGAAAAAATCTGTTTTCCAATCTACTATCCACGAGTCTTTTCAATTTCCCAATCAACAGTACCATATGAATTTTTAGTCAAAGACTGAACACACTTCTTGAAAAGTCCATTAACTGCAGCTATTCTGGAGCTATAGCTTCTGAATTAAAGGTCATGACAGTTATGAATGAGGTTATGGGCTTTTTTTACACTACTACTTAGACTTATGTCTTCAACAGAAGTGGAAATTTAAACCAGAAATAGGATTGCAACATGACAAATGAATGAAACTCTAAACTACAGAAAGCAGGGCTAAGAGGAGGTCATTCGTAAGGCAATGCAATGAATTTGTGATGTTGATGTTTTGACAAGCGAATAGATCACTGGAAGTCCAATGCCTGATGCTAGTGATGCGGTACTTTTTGCAAAGCTTTATCTTAAGAAAACAACAACAAAACTTCCTTCAGAATTTAGATTGGCTGATTGAACAAGTATTTTAAACCAATATCACAGACTTTGTTTTCCCCCACAAGTTAAATTCTTCTCTCCATTTTCTGATCTTTCATGATTCTACCCTTCCTTTCCTGCCCCTACAAACTGCATGCATGGACACGTTTACCCTTCAGTGTTTATGGAGAAAGCTTAGCTATCAGCATTATTGGTTTCAAAGTAATGCAGAATCAAGCAGGACTTTGTCATCATATCAAGAAATCAATGATACAGTGAAGCACTTTTTAATTAGAGCACTGTGGTCCTGAACTAACCCTGAGTCACAAAGATTAAATAATTGCTTATGGCATTCTTAACGTGTGGTTCACCATAGTGAAAAGATTATTGACTCAACTGCTAAGTTATGAGAACTGATGAAGTCTTGCTGAGTGCAGAAATTCTTTTTAGTACAAAAAAAAAAATTTGCAGTTTTATGACCCAACTTCTTTGAACTATTTTAATTAAGGACTACTATGATAAGAAAGAAGTTGAAAAGCTATTTAGCAGGAAGACAGGCTCCCATTTAAATGCTGACTTAGAAGTCAGCGTTTTCAAGGATGTTACTGTATTTTGGTCTTTTATTTTTAAAGCCATTAACTTCTCCCTGCACATTTCTAGTCACCAATCTAGAAGCAAAACTGTTTAAGTCTTCATGGCATTTTACCTGTGACAGTAAAAATCACTTAGACATCTGTTCTACCTGAGTAATTTTTTTTTTCCTTTTCTGTCTAAATTTAAACATACAAATTTTAATAAACAACTGTTTCAAGCCTTACGTTCAGATCTTCTGTAGGTGCAATCTGGCACAAGTCCCCTGATCTTAGTGAAGCCACTGTGTCATACCACTTGACAATCTGGCCTCGACAGCTCGTTATATTTAAAGTGTAACTAATTTAACCAGACATTCTTTTAAAAAGGTTATTGTCACATTCATTTTAATAATAAAAATGTATGGGGAACATGCTAAGGGAAAACAGCATGTTTAAAAGATAGTAGAGCAAGAACTGTAATAATATTCTTAAAGCGCTGTAGAACTACGTAGCATGTGCATCAAAATACATGCAGATGTAGGAATAATGAATGTTTTTTAACAAACTATATTAATGGTCTTTCATCTTATTTCTTAACATTTGAAAGAAATGAAAGCATGTGAACTTGTATTTGATAATGCTGAAGTTCATCTGCCAAAATTATGCCACCTGTGCAAAAGAAAAGGGAATATTTGTCTTTCAGAGTATTCCATGATAGAAAACCAACAGAGCACTCTGGGCTTGCTGTTTCTGAAAGGTATTTAGACAATATAGTAGGAGTTTCAAAATCCCACTTGGTTTCTCACTAGATTCATAGGTATCTAAATTCCTGCACAGAATAACACCTCTGCCAATCCCTTGAGGGAAGCCCTAGCAAAAGCTGAGGTTGTTTGGACACATAAACCGTTCCATTGTTATTCTTGCTCTATCAATCATTTTCAGTTAAGAAAAAGGTGAGCTTCGGCATTGAGATATAACCCATTCATCAAGGTTAGGAAGAAAAAATAAAAGAAAAAACTTAGTTCTTGTGAGCAAATGTACAGGAAGCAGCAGAAACAAAAATGAAGAAAAGGTTCAAGGAACCGTATGGCTGAATGCTGACCAGGGGCAAGCCACAGCAACGAGGGCAAGAGGGGCACATACATTAAAAGATCCATGCTGTGCATATGCTTTGGTTTGAAAATGTTAACACTGGCCTTTAAATTGTATGTGAAGCACAAGCTGCAAGACATCTACACAGACGTTAAGAAACATGACATAAATCCAACCTCAGCCTTGAAACTCCTGAAATGGCTGGTCATCAGCTGCAATGCAGTGCTGCTGGAGCGCGTGTATCATTTGGCATCTGACAATCTGCAGGCACTCACCAAGTTTTCTAAATTACAAACAAAAGATCTACAAACTTCTCCTGCTGCAAATAGCATCTTAATATCTTCTCACAGTATGATTTCCTTTCCATGGCATTACAGTATTGCTAATGGAGATACACACAGTTAGGAGATGATGTTAACAGGTTACTTGCTGCTCTGAGATGCTAGAATGGTGTAGTAAAGGGCATTTTTTCCTGACTTAAGGTTAATAAACTGAATTCACACATTGCTGTAAGGAAAGTACCTCCTATGGTACCAGATTCAACAGTGGCCTTCTATAAGGATTAAGTGTATTTTCTATGTATCAAGAGCAGGGGACCAGCGAGTTTCTCTATTTTCCGAGAACCATTAAAGACATATCTCCACCGAGACCTGGCTCATTCACGGTCTACTTGAGAGACAGACAGAAAGAAAACAGGGCTTGATAAGAGCCAAGTATTCAAGACCTCTAAAACTAAATGTACAATTCTGTTCTAATTTTCTTTACTGAAGGAATATTAACTTGCCTGTATTAATTTTTATTTTAGAAGATTCTATGAGCTCATTCTGATATTAAAAATTCTTCAGGGCACTTTTGATACTTCAGCCCTTATTTTAGTTTAACTTAAATAAAATCTTTTTGAGATTTTCTTCACAAGACATCCTTAGCCTTTCAAGAACAGAATACAGATAATTACATCACTCCTTTCTACAGCATTTGGAGATGGACTAAACAAAGTAAAACTGTCCAAATTATTGTGATAAATAGCATCTGCCTCACTATTTTATACATTGGACAGGCTTGGTGCCACCAGATAAGATCCTGGTGATACTTCAGGCCTTGCTTCAGAGTAATACGTTTCCTCCAGTGAGAATAGTTATCGGGACACCAGGACTCCAACCATTCACAAGAGAAACTCCTCCCCAGGCCTTTGGAGGCAAATGACACCCCCTATACTTTTACAGAAAGAGACTAACACAGTATGAGCCGTCACCAGCTCACAGAGAGGCCACTGCTAGGTAGAAGGTTAATCCAAACCTCTTTAAACCATACCTGTTTAATCACTTCCTAGTATCCTATCCATACAGTTTGCTTTTAAAATCTGTAAATTGACTTCTAAATTTGATGTAAAGATACTTAATTTTTCTGAAATAAAGAATAAATAAAATTTGCATATATGCACAACTAGATTTTATTACGTGTGCATATAAAAAGGCATAGAAATGTAACTTGCAATTGTACTTTGTCAGACAAACTATTTTATACATGTATTATTTTATCAAAGAACCTCAAATCTGAACTATTTTATTGTGTGACTGAACACAGATTTTATAACTTAAAATACATTACAAAGGCCTGATAGTAACTTGCACATATAAGTACTAGCTTATATTCAGGAGTCAAGATTGGGAAGATTCTGTTGCATACAAATAACATGAAACATTAAAATGTATGCTCCACTCTCAGTGATCCAAAGGGAATTAGATCGAACTATGTGTTTTCTAAATTAAAAATTCAAATCAGAATCTGTAAAGTAGTTTAAAATAATAATTACATGAATTCCAATTAAGTGTTACACAGTAATTACAATGAGTGCTATTAGCAATTTCAAAATACAATTTCAGTTAAAGCTACTATCATGAAACAAGCAACAGACAGGTGCACCCAAACATCAACCAGTGGAAGAGAAATTACAGGTGCTTGTATATCAGGGAAAAGTGACATTAACTTACTTCTCTCCAGTTTATGTTATCTGGGTCAACTAGAATGTTGCTGTTTACCTGCTATTTCAGTTTTTATAGGCTAAAGTGTTCTTAAAGGATGCACACAGGGCAGAATTCAGGAAACAAACTACAACACACAAACAATTTGGAAGCAGAGAAGGCTGTATGTGCTTATCAGTACCAAAAAAATCAGAGTTTAGGTTTTGTTTTCTAGTGTCTGCACTAGAGAACAATGCAAGCGATGTCTTCATTTCAATATATGAAATCTGGTTTATGAAGTTTTACCTTTAATAAAAAGCAAAAGAAATAAAGCACTCTTTAGATCTAACTATTTGTGCTTGCAAACTTAGCCATCTGCAGCCAGAAAGGATGATTACACGCTATGAAAACTGTCTTTGAAAAATTTAGCATCCCTGGAAATATTTATCTTGAAATAGCTGCAATTTGGGGGGCTACCATTTTGTTTGTTTTGTACCAGATGCTAAAAGCACATTATGTAAAACTGAAACACACAGAAAAATATATATTCCATGCACACCGTTCATTTTTATACAGCACGTAGGAGCATCTGTGCAACCCAGACTCTACAAGTTTCCACCTGTATTGTGAATAAAAGACTACACATCACATATATGCCAGTAAACCCGGTTAAATCTCTGGCTAAATTCCCCTCCCCAGTATTTTTCCCCCAGAATGCTACACTGATGTACCCAAATTCTGTGTTCTGAAGTTTTCCTGCTTGACATTACCTCTTCCCTTAAAGTATTCAAATAAAGCCATTTGAAACTTCAATTTTGGTCTGGATAGACTTACTTTACCCCTACACAGTACATTTCATTCAGAGTCTCAAAACACATTGATCTCACAAATTCAGTTGAAACCATATTGTCTTTGTGACACAAACACAAATACTGAATCATTTCTACTGAACAAAATAGGTAAGATGAGGTTTCCTTGAAGGAGTTCCAATTTGGTGACACTTTCTATTTTCTATAGAAAACAGTCTATTCTATATTCTAAGGCTATATTTGTAATGAACCTTTTCAATCCTACTATTTTTCAGAGATCTGACTCCCAAGTGTTCTTTCACTAAGGGCCTGAGACTGTCCCAGTGCTACAGATGTGGGGTCCAAATGATAATTCTGGTGGGGAAACTAGAGCCAGATTCAAATGTGAACAAAGAAGGCAAGTGGTCCTCAGAAATACGTAACAGAATTGCTTGACTATAAAGTCCAAATCACTATTAATATCAGAATAATCACCTTCATAGATTTTCAACAAAAGGTCAGAGCATATCATAGAAAAATATTTCAATAGAGAAGAAAAAAAAAAAAGTCAAATGTACCTGCTTTTCATTTCAACAATTAACGTTCATTTTAAAAGTCAGAGCCTCCATACCCATGCAGCCCTGAAAAGCTCAAGGGCCTGTGGTTCAACTGCGTCATCTGAGTGCAGAGGACATCTATTTTAGTTCATCAGACTTTCTAAAATTAACCAAAGTTCACAGTTTTGTAGAAAATACGTACTAAAAAAGTGAATTTCTAAACCCTTGACAGAAGTCCTCTAAATCTGGATTATGTACTAATTAAAGTTCCACATTCTGAAGGCTTTTCTCGGGGGTTTTGCCTCTTTCCAGTAAAAGCATAGAAAACTCTAACAACAAGCTGAAAGGAACAAGCTGACTTCAACAGTTCTCAGACGTACTAAAGAATTGAATAAAATACACAATGTCACAGTCAGAAAAGATGCAGCAGGATCTATTTTTGTCTTAACCTTAACCCTGTCCAAAGGAAAAGAAAAATAAGCACTCTGTTAAGGACAGATATACATTTAGCCTCACAAAACAAGTACCATTTCCCTCATGTCTATTATTTACAGAGATCAGGGAGGGCTATCAAGAGATTCTTTTTATATTAAAGATTCCTCATGACTCCACACACGACTTCACAGTCTGGAGCCAGAGCTGCCTTACTTTTTCTGTCCTTTCCAGTCTGATATAAAATCCACCTGCTTGCAGCTCACAGGTAATTCACAAGGCTTGCTTTTTTCTTTTTATTTTTCTTCTTTCTCCCTTCTTCTTTCTTTCCTGTGCATGCACGTGTGTGCACATGTATGCATGTGTATCTGTATGCACGTGTATCTTTTAAAACACCAGACTTCATAATTACATTATGATGAAAACTAATTTCTCTTGATACACAATCTCGATTGTCCTTATGCTCTTTAAATTACTTACACCTTGCTGTTTCTTAGGCACACATAGTATTAGAGGCTTAATCAGAGCACAGTTTCACCTCATCTTTCTTGCACTATAGATGAAGGACAGAAGTTGGAGCAATCTTGATGCTGCTCCCTGTTGTGACTGAGACTAAGCAGTAATGATTGTGGAAATGTGTCATATAACTATCAGGCGCTTAGCACAAAATACTGAGTCTACAGAGGCTTTGTTTTTCTTTACGTCATGGAAAGAAAATACATACAGACTCTCTGGTGTTCTCTTCTATTAAAAGAATTCCTATCAGTGGTAGCTTACCTCCTCCTACCTAACACTGACCATGAAGAAATCCTTCCTCCTTCGTAACTATTGAACTGAATACAGCTCACGTACTTCCAAGCACTTACGAGTCTGGTTCAGGCTGTTCAGCAGAACAGGGTTGCCAGGTTGATGACTTGGGCTGTTTAACCCTTAGAGTGCCCAGGAATTCCAGTCATTGATGTGATTCATGTCTAAGTACTCTGGCATCTGTCAAATTTATCAGCAATCCAATATATCCCATTTCTTACTATTCAATGTAACTCACAAGTTTGTTTTCATCAAGATACGCTGCAATTTTCCACATATGGGGAAGGTCACTGTCCTAGAGAGGAATAGTATCGGCTGCTTTATTTTAACCTTATCACCAAGTTACACATTTTCACTACCCTCTTTAATTTTTTAGTGCATAAATCTTTAATTTTTTAGCATAATTTTCAGATTTTCCCACAATAAACACAATTTTCCACATATGGTGAAGGTCACCGTCCTAGAGAAGAATAGTATCAGCTGCTTTATTTCACCAAGTTACACATTTTCACTACCCTCTTTAATTTTTTAGTGCATAAATCTTTAATTTTTTAGCATAATTTTCAGATTTTCCCACAATAAACCACTGCAGCTAAATTATATTTCTTGCCTTCAGTTTCCTGAGGGTTAAGTTGGGTTATTGCTCTTTCCATACTTTCACTTCTTTACACCAACATACCCCAAGATGGTCCTGTCAAGATGTTTTGCATTTATTTCAAAATGATGATTACTAGAGGACCTGTTTTGATCATACACTAAAGGCCTTTACATGGGCATATAAACTTTGTAACTTAAGTTAATAAAGGTAAACAAATATGAAGTTATATGGTATGAGTGGACAGAAAAATAAATGAAGTTTAAGAGGACAGAAAAATACCAGTGAAAGTATTCCCTTCCAAATTTCAAGAAGCCCACAAGTTCATTCCTTTGCTATAGGGTCAGTGTTATCTCTATCTCCTGAAATTGTAAATTAAATACTGGCTCAAGAAACTTAGGTTACAGATTCTTACTGATGCTAAAGAAATCAATCCCATGTATCTTTAACAGCTTCCTGACAAATCCTAAAGTATTTATTTATGTTGGGGTCTAATTTGTTTTGGTCTTTGGTTTAATGTTGTATAGCATATTGTAGCACAATAACTTTTATGGATTTTATCTAAACAAGTTATGTACATTGGGATAAGAAAAACAAATGCACATAATTCACAAATATATTCAGTCAGAAGATTTAAAAACAAGGATACAAACACGCTAAAATATTTCTTTCAGTCTACACTACTTAAAGCAATTTGAGAGTTTTTATGAGAAATAATTTTAATGGGGTGAGTGGAAGTAACATTTACCTCCAGTATTATAAACCACGATCACTTTAAATCCTGTATTTCCACACTTATTAAACCACTACTAAGAGGAGTCCTGCTCCTAAAATATTATGTGGTTCTTTAGAGTAATATCATTACTTAATGATTTTGAAAGAACTTTATTTTTCAAAGTGAGAGGGAAACAGAGAAGTATTACCCTGAATTGCACGGGGTAGCTCAGAGAAGTCAGGCCCAACTCTCCGGTGCCCATTAAGAAGTGTGGGAAAGGGGAATGAACACAGATCACTGATTATGACAGAAATACTGAATTACATAGCTGCAATCCTGATGTGGAATTTTCACATGCTTACTGAAAAAACTACAAACATAACTTTTGAGCCCTATTTCAAGAGCTATTTATGTCTAAACAGCCTAGAGAAACTTTAGGCATTCAGAAGCACGAACATCAATGCCCATCATGGTCGGTCACAGGGAGTCATGATGTTCTTGTACTCCAACCATTCTGTGGTGTGTTTTAAAAACAGGCACTTTAATTTCACCTTCCAGTATTTTTCCAAATGTGATGAGAGTTCTGTTTTCCTACTGCCATTAACTTCATTAGAGCTAGTTGATAGTAGGTCAATGGTTACTGTACCGTTCCTGAAATTCTTGTAGGATAATCCCCAGAGCTGTTTCAGTTCAGTCAGCAGTTACGCTAAATCAAAGACATGCACAGAAAAATAGTATTTCCTACTTTTGTGCAGAAAAAAACTGGTGCTGCTGTAATTTGTATTTATACGACTTTATCACATAGCGCTGACAGTGCTGTGATAGCACAACACAGCACTGGTTTTGCATTTCATTTTAGAAAAATTATTCTGAGAGATCTGGTGCCTTATTATAGCTTCATTAGAGAGAAACAAAAAGACATATAACTGTCTAAAACCCTAAGGGGCTTCCATAGTATGGAGGCGGCTGGAACACAGAAATGCTTGAAAGAACTCCTAAAACAGCCATATGCAACTCAAATTCCCACTACAGAGAATAAACTCAATATACTTTTTTCATTAATTCCCTCCTGTATTGATAATGCAAACCAGGTGAAACAGAATCAAGAGTCTGAACTCTGATTAATAAAATCAGGAATCAAAGCGTGAACTAAATATCCATTTTAATCTAAACACTGTTAAATTCCAGTGCTTGTTGAAGCGTAGTTATCCTAATTCCCCTTTGTTGTTTCCCATGGAACCTCCATTTTACAACCAGACTGCATGGAAATGCAGGATGACATACATGCATCTCAGTCTCATCTACCTGACTGAAGGAGGGTAAGGTAGGACTGTCTCTGTGGGTAGGTGCATCTTTTCCCAGAGTACTCAGTGAGTCAGTACTCACACAGTGATGTGCACAGTCATGGTATGATTTCCATACATATTAGAAGATGTTGAGAATTGCAAAGTATCTACCCTTACACAAGAAGGTAATAATTGTGTCTGTACAGCTATCATTCTAATAAACTACTGACTAGGCTAATAAAATACATACTATTCATAAGCTATGTTTTAGGTATCAAAACTCGATCTGCATAGGAATTAACAATGAGACATTTGTGCTCTGAACCCTTCTTACCCATCCATGTACTATTTCTCCCCACCATGCTGTCCCAACCAGGCTGTTTGTGGAACTAAGCTTTCTCTTAGACTGTATCCTCCTTTTTAAATATAACTCCTTACATTCTTCCAGTGTACTGTTAGTCTTTAGATGAAAAACTGCATGATGAGATCAGCAATGTAGCTGCTTGAGCAGCAGCCTTTGTGAAGGCCATACAGCTGTGGTAATTTGGCCAATCTCTCACAAATATAGATATGAATTCCACAGCCTATTTTTCCCCCAAAACTGATGAACCTCTTGTCTTCTTAGGCTCCAGAAAGTAGCACATGGCAGCTGAGTCAAACATTCTGAATTTCTGGAAACTTCCAATTCTTCTAAGTCATTCTCACATGAAAGGTGTTAAACACATATGCTTCCAAAGGCCGTTAAATCACATAACCACAGGACTTCAGTAGCAACAAAAGCAGGTAGTTCAAACATCCTAGTTATCTGCAACATCAGTACACAAAGAAGAGCAAAGAAATATATCAAAGTGCAATTTTTAAAATATACCAAAGGAAGTCGAGCCATAAGAGTCTAGAAAAGAAGTTCATTACATTTATATGTGTATTTACAATGTTTACAAGTTTCTAAGCCCGAGTAAATATGCCAACACTAAATAAAATGAAGCAGCCAGAAAGCTGTCATTATGACCTACTACAAACTTCAACTTCATTTAGATTCACCCACTCCTCATACCTCAATTCCATTCAAAATAGTTGAAACTCTTTTATAACCTCATCTTCCATAATGGAATAAATCAACATGCAGCATTTAACAGAAAAAAAAAAAAAGAAAAATACGCTGAATATGATATAAGCACATAGAAAGGAACGATAGAGAAAAGCTCTGTTTCTGTTGACACTTCTCATGTGCAGCCACCAAAGTAGTAATGAACATTTTGTAATAAAAACCAAAAAACTACTATTAATACTAGCAACATCTAATATGGGGGTAGGCACAACAGCGTTTGGCCATGGCTGGGGTGCATGGGGCTGAATTGTATCCAAGATTTAAGCCCTGATGCCACATCATTTATATGAAAGATTTTCTACTACAGTTGGTTTCTTTAAGTTAAACTATCAGCTTTCTCTTTCATGAATAACTAGAGAATATTCTTTTGCTGAAAATAAGTTCTGATTTCCTTCTTTTTCCCCATAGGTATTTTAAAGTATTATTGTTTAAGTTGCACATCAAAGTGATCTACTGGTATTGTAGAAAGGGCACCTCTATGTAATTGCATCAAATTGGCTCATGACACATTTATTGATAAGATGGATGTAGATAATGTTTGTGCGTTCAATAATCTTCTTTGGCCATTACTGCATCCATAGCATGGAATCATGGTTAAAGAAGAACAGATTCAGTCCTTGACTGCGGATTAAGATGACATGGAGAAGATGAAACAATGAAGAAAGAAATTTTCCCTTCTGTATTGAACAGAAAATGTTTCATTTGTAAACAGTACCCTGATGTTTCTTTCTCATTATAATAATAATCAGAAAAAATAATCACGGACTGAAAGGTCTGGGAGTTCCCAGGTGATTCAGAAATGTTTCGTTATAATTCACTGGTTGAATTTGAGTTTGGACCAATTTGAGTTTGGACTTCTCAGGCTCCACTCAGCTGAGAGCAAATAATTTTGTACAGTGTTTATTTTCACATCAACTTGAGGAAAACTGTTCATCTTAGTCACAGCTATTCATATTTTTGAGTACCACAGCTTCTAACATTTTAGCCATAGGGTCTTGGAAATACAGTGTTGCCCCTTCAGCACGCACTAGGTTTGAAGTTGTCCAAACCATTGTCCAAACCATTAGTCTGTGGAATTACATGTCCTCTACTTCCCCCCTAGCCCAGTAATTATTTTATTAGAAAGTATTTGGCACAAAGATCAAAAGAACAAAAGGCTACAGTGATTCTAGAGTACCCTATATTCTTAAAGTGAAGATGCTTCAGTTCGTGCCCTATTTTGTACAAAGCGGATCAGCCTCAACACTGGACTCTGCTTTCTGGACAGCACAGGACACTGTTTCCTACAATAACCTATGACTTAATTTTAGGCTGCTCTACTTCAACATAGTTTCTTGAAAACTGTAAAGAAAAAATATAGCTGCCACATGGCTCAGAGTTGCTGGCCCAGACATTTTGCCTGAAAGCCCATCTGGCTTCTCCTCAGCTTTGAGGGCCGTGAACTTGCTTTGCAGTACAAGACTTTAGGTGGAGCAGGAGCCTTCCTCTTGGCACCAGAGGTCACCAGCTTCCCCAGATGCTGGGCTTAACTCTTGTACTAGGGATGGACTCTGCGTGTCCACGATGGCTCCAGTTCTGAGGGCTCAGGGTCTATGTCTCCCTTCTCTCCTAGTCTCACTTTTGCAAATGGGGTTATACAGACCCCAGTGTTAATCAGCTGTGTAAATAAGCCAGGGCAAAAGAAAGCATTTCTGCTTGCCTTGTCCAAGAATAAATTACAAGTACATAGGTATATACTATTATGGATCAAAACACAGTAGCCTACTGAAAACCCAGTCATCAAGATAAACTAGGATAGAAAAATAAAATAAAATAAAGTCCTCAGCTGAAGGCATAAATCACACAGCAGACATGACAAAACAAGACACGCTTCTTAATATGCATTTAAAAAATTAAGTTTCTGAAAGAGTACATTGGCAGCAGTCATTTACTTTATCTGTACATTTGGGAGCACGTTGAGAAGCAGCTTTTCAATCTGAAGGATCAGATCTGACACAATTCATCAGACAATAACAGTGAAATCAAAAAGACAGTAACTGGAAAATGTAATCCTCCCCTGAAATTTTCTTCAGCTCACCATCTGCTTCCATTCTATTACATCCCACTGGGGACTCACTGTCTTGCAACATCTCCTCTGGGTAGAATTGCCACAGATCTAAGAGGCAGGAGCGATAGCTTTGCTGCATGACTCAACCAGCAGGCTTTGGGTGACACAAAACTTGCCTGCACCTTACTCTCTGACAAAGGAGAAAACCAAACCACACAAAAACCCAGGTCACGGCAGGCCCTGAGCCACATGCCAATGCATTGCACCAATGCAAGGCATGTCCTTACGTGAACCTGGCAGATTTTTCCTGAAGTGAAAACAGCAGGATCGAGCCACCACAACGGAAAATTTACAAGCATTTAACTGCAGAGGTTATTTCCTCAGAATATCCTCAAATACAAGCATGCCCTCCAGCTGTCAGAACTATTTTGCTGACACAAAAATGCACTGCTGGTGCATGAGACTTGTATGTAACTACTCTGACATGAATTTCTTTCTTTGAAGGAAGGTGCTCTGAGCTATCTGGAAAGAATAGCAGCCAAGCAGCACCTACTGAAATGCTATTTTCTGTCTTCCACAACTCAAGTAAATGAAAATGGTGGAAATTCTATTTTAAAAGATACACAATCCCTACAACATAGAGCGAATAAAGGGACCGCGATGCTCTATAAATTATCCACTGAGCGTTTAGAACTTTTCTAGTAATTAAAATGCATTACCAAAGGTTATTCTTTAGAGATTAACTTTTACTCCTTACCTATACTTAAACTTGTGCAATATATGCTGTATACCTCACAGATGCAATAGCTTGAGGAAAAAAAAAAAAGAATCTGTGTGTTTCTATTAGTATGTTCTTGATTCTCCCAAATTCAAAGTGCATGTTCTGTAAAGGGTATGTGTAAGTGAATATTTCTGCCTCTAAAGTGAGTCTTTTGAGCAAGGAAGGAGCTGTTTAACTTATTGCTGTAAGTTTCAACTACAGTTGAGTTGAATATGTCAGAAACAGGAATCCTAAATGCCTCACCCATTCACTTGAAATGCTTTAAGCTCTGAACAAGTCATCTGAGTCATGCCCAAGTGAAGAACGGCAGATTTTTATAAATAAAAATTCTTATTATCTAGTTTATCCAACATTAATTCAAATAACTATCAGATAAGGTGTTCTACCTAAAAATTGCAGAAGTGTGTAGGTGAACTCCTTTGCTCTAGAACTCATTCCTCTCAAACTCCAGTTCAGCAGTGCATACAAGCATGTCCTTCCCTTTGCTCAGCTAAGCAGCTACCTTGATACCAAATGGTCAAGTCACATGGTTCAAGTCAAATTTGTGCATAATGGTTTCTCCTATTAAGCCATAATCCTTTGGGAACCAACAATTCCTGCCACTGTTGTGAAAATGTTTACTAGAAATTTAAACAGTAAGAGCACTCTGCAATAGCTCTTCCATTTACTGTTAGCAACATACATTAAGGCAGTATCTATAATGACCCTGCCAATCACATCAGCTCCAAATCCTAAAATTTTTTAAACAATGACATACTTTAGATTACTTTAGAAGAAGTATTTCTTTACAGCCTGCAAACACCAAATAAAATCTAAAATTATTTACAGCAATCATTATATTTCATACACCACTGAGGAGTGTTCAAGGAATTAGCAAAAAGGAATTTACCTAAAATTTCTCATTTTTTTCCTGGTCAGGTTTTTTTTATTATTACTTTGGTCAACTGTTACGATCATGTCAAAATACATGAATATAATTCAAGTCAAGTGAGGGAAAGAAATTTATGTAACTACTCACATTTTAAGATATATGTGAAAATTCATTTGGTCTTTTATTAAAATACCAGAACATTCAACTGCTGTAATGCTTACACCTGATTTTTGTAAAAGGTCATGTTGATCTTTCATGATGAAAAGTTCATACCTTCCTACTTAGCAAAAATGGGAAACATTCAAAATGAAAACAAAGTATGCTTCCTGGGTAACTTTTGATTCACTGAATTACTGTTGTCTCAGACTGGACAAACTAAACTGGAGAACAAATAATTCTTTACTACAGCTGGCAGGGATTCTAATATGTAAAAATAACAGGAAACTCCTGAAATCTTTACAAATCCATTTGAAAACCCCTTTGTCAGATTCATTTCAGTTTCTTGAAATCTTGAAGGCTCCGGGGACTCTGCACCCATTAAAAGCCTGTGACAATACATCAGTTTAGACAGATACGGAATTAATATAGATTATTTTTTATTATTATTTAATCTACTCTAAGGTCTGTCTTTAATTTCTTACTAAGGGATTAACATACATCTGTTGAGCCTTTCAATTTCTAATATGATGTTATCTTTCTTATATTATGATGCAAACTTCAAAACAATAGGAAAAAAACCACACAGACTGTTCTAAATACAAGAATGTTTTACCTGCTATTTTTCTGATCAAATTATTATTCTATTTGTGTGATGCAAAGCATAACTATATTCAATTAACTGGAAAATGTTTCTCATTTTGTACATTTTCAGTATATACCTTATTTTCTTCAAAAATTTTTGCAAACTGACATGCTTTGGGAAACCATTTAAAAATTAGAATACCTCTTGAAGAACAGCTTTTTCTCATCCACAATTCAGAAGCATTTATTTTAGGAGGATCTTTACCAGGATGACTTGTTTTGGTGTCAGAATGTCCATTTTAACCTAAGAAGAAACTCATTACTTGAAATTTTAAAATATCTTGGCACAGTATTATTTTTTGCCTTTCAAAATCCACTGTGCTGTGGGTTTTCCCCCATCCTGCCACTGTTGTTGTGTTGTAAATCAATAGGCATTTGGCTCACAGCACCATTTGTTCAGATAAGTTTGATAAAGACACTGGCTAAATGAAGCATTATTTTCAAGGGTTACCACACAGAACAGTATCCTGAAGATACGTGCTGACTCCAGGGGCAGGAATGGGGAAATATCTGCAACGTGGAGTATCTAGAATGCAAGTTAAGCCTTGGCACAAGAACTCAAACTTTAGGATCAGTGGAAACTAACCCTAAAAGGAACGCAGGTCTGTGGCAGCAGAGACCTCATGATTCCTTGTGACATATGCACAGAATCATAGAACCATAAAAGCACGAAATCATTTAGGCTGGAAAAGACCTTTAAGATCATCAAGTCCAACCGTAAGCATAACACTGCCAAGACCACCACTAATGCATGTCCCTAAGCACCACATCTACACACGATGAACCTACCTCTGAAAATCCACCATCTGAGGATGGGAAGATTACTGGATCTGTTATGGCAACGTATGCTGTCAGGGGCTTAAATTTAATCATTTATAACACTGCTTTATAATCATTTTAGTAGCAGGTTTCTGGGATCACATCATTAGCTTACATAAATTTCTCTTTTTGAGCTCCATCTTTGCTGGGAAGGACTTCCAGGTCAGGCCAGTGACTGCTGTACATTTTTATTTTTTAAGAACTTGTGTTTTCTATGTTACATTAAAGATTACAAGACTACTGAAGATATTAGTTACTAAATATGATAGTGTTCTCCTGTCTTATTTTTCAGATGTGTTACCAGACATATCCTGTTATGTCTGGTACCAGCTAAATACCAGCTATTAATTAGCTATTTATGCCAATGACCAAAAAGGTCCCTGTGTATCTCTGAGCTCCAGAATTCTCATGATATTCAGTAAATGGCAGGTGACTTACTCCAGATCAGTGTATGTATCAACATCCACAGCCCCAGTGCTTGATTTTAGAAGATCCTTTTACAACTTCTTTCATGCTTACAATAATAAAAAATAAAGCCCATCATCCTCACTCATATTTCCCCCTAAAATACACCTTTGCTGCAATGTCCTCCCCAGTTAATAAAACCTACGTTGTGGATGTGTTACAACTAGAGCCACATCTTATTGTCACCTCTTATCTCGTATTTAGATCATCAGCTTTACAAGGCAAAGTGTCTGGTTTTTGGACTGATTGTATATAGCAGCTAGCATACAGGATTAATTCAGAACTGTGGCTCCTAGGAATCACTAATGATAAAATTGACAGTATTAATGAGCATGCATTATCAATAATATAATTATTGTTATTCTCTGATAATTTTCATAGTTTCAAAATCAATGTCAGGCAATTACTTTAAAATATACAGTGGACGCATTATTTTCTAATAACCCTACAAATGCATGTCTTGGTTAAACAAAGATACAAATTCAGCTCCAACTAAGCATGAAATATTCTGTAATGTTTTCATTATGAGGTTACATACTGAGATTGTTCATTAGATAGACTAAATAAGTAGATGATAAATAAAAATGGAGAGAAAAATGTTCAGGGCATCAGTGTAAGCTCAGCAGAGCTTCTAGTTTTCCTTTGATAATCACCCTTTGCAACCTTTTTGGAATCTTGCACACTAGAAGACCACTGCTTCCCTTTGTCAGCAGTGCCATGACTATGATGGGTCAGGAGAGACAGCTTCAGCTGTCCAAAGCAGTCCCCAGGCTAGTTTTGAGGCTACTGGCTTTTTTCCTCCCTGTGCTGTGGTAGTGTCAGGGGCTTCCCTGCCAAGCTCAGCTTTGGTTTGTGGTTTTACTGAAAAGCACTTCATGTATTATAGAGTAAAATCTTGGCGTTCCCTCTTTGATTATTGGTTTAAGTACAATTAATTGGAGACTAAAGACAGGCAAGCTAGTATAAAATACCTTTTCTCCTTTACCATGTCTGCACTCTCTCCCATGTAAGCAATCTGGGCTTCCCACCTATTTCTGACAGTTAAGTAATGATCATTACAAAAGAGAATTATCAGTATTTCTAGGAAATACATACATAAAAAGAGATAGGTACACACATAGCTGTGCATTAGGCAGAACCAGTATGCTTCCTTCTTTGCTTATGGCTTTTGCTATGAAAGAAAAACATGAGGATAATATATACAGAACATTTAAGAGTATGTGTTTCCTCTGAATGCACTCATTTCGATGATATTCATCATCATTAACCACAAGGTTTGCTTCCATTTCTTTTTATTTTAGCGAAGAAAGCTTTCTCACCAGCAGTATTTGCACTTCTACAGATTTTGATCCTCCCACCGGTGGAAGCTGTATGTAGTAGCTGGATTCAATGAGTGAATTTAAATTACAGAAATATGTACATAAATATTCATTTATTTAGGCTGTTTTCACCTCCTCCCCCTCCCAAAAAGACTAAATACTACAGTCAGTGGATTAAGGCACAGTCACAGCAAGATGGATGGAAAGAAATCAGATATCAACTTCTTATTCAGCACCCCAGTGCAGTGACCTTGTGTCTTTCAGTGAAAAGGACTCAGGACACGTTAATGCTTCAATCAGCTGCTTCTTTGCAACATCCCAGGGACATAATGTCTAGCTGTATAAATGATTTGTAGCCTATGCACCGCTCTGGTGCTGATGGTGTTTTGCTTTCTCTGCTTTTATAAGAATTTAGGAGCATAGAGAAGCATCCCTGTTAGAAATTAAGGTATCTAACAACTTGGGGTTTGGTGCTTTCTTTTTTAAAAAATGTAAAATAAGTGAAAGCAAATAACCCTATTTCCTTAACTAGCAGCTATTATTTCTATAATGTTAGCAAATATGAAAGATTACAGAGATTGTTCCCTCATTGCTCTATCAGAAATAGGCATCTGCAGACTAGTTAAAGTAAGATATAAAGTTATCTTCATGTTTCTGCATTTAAAGAATTCGGCATTAAAGTTACATTTATCACCCACTGTGCAACATGGCACATGACAGCATCTCTGGAGGTCGCTCTTACTAGTTAGTGACAGCTCTCTGAATTTAGAGGTTATTAGTCTAAGAATATGACAACTTTTACACAGTTCTTCAGTGAGTAACTATGTAAAGTGTACAGAGGAAGATAAAGCTGGAACGCAGGGCAGCATTAAGCACCACATGTCAAAAGGACGTACTCACTACCCTGTTTTTGTAGGAAGAGCAATAGGCTTCTCTTGCCCTTTCTTTGCAACATTAAATTCATTTGTTAGAACTGTAGATTGTCCTTTCATATACACAGCTGCACCTGTAAATTAAACCTTACTTCATTAAATACCCAGTTCCATGAGAGAAGCCAGTAATAATTTTTTTTAGATTGTTTTAATGGACACTGAATTAAACCTATAGTTTAACTCTGACTACTACAGTATTCTTGGATGGATTTCTTCGGAAATTTACTTTTGTTGACATAAACTGTATCTACAACCTAGGAAAATCTCCTGAACATTTACCTGAAAATTAAAATTCCTATTAAAAAAAAAATACTCAGCTAGTTCTTCTGCAAGGAACTGATGCACAGTGAATTTAAATGACTTCACCAAGGAGAGATAACAATCAGTTAGTTCCTTCTAGATCCTTAACATTACAGGTGAGATATACATTTCATTTAATGTCACCAACTGCAGTGGTTCACAAGGACTTATGATAAGATTACTTAAGGAATGTGGTGGAAAATTTTCATTGAATATGGAACCTCAACATAATTTTAATATGAAAGGCAGTTAGGTGCTTGACACATAACATTGGTCTGTACTTCCCCTACAAGCAGTTGAACAATTAGAGGAAACAAAAATAATAGTAATAGCCATTCACTGCCAATGTAGGCTAGAAAACAAAATGCTTTTGAAAATAAAGACAGTTCAGGTAAGCTCTTTCTACTGTTCCTCTACATTTTTGACAGGAGGATACCTATTATTATCAAGCAACACTGGAAAAGGCTTTTTCTCTCACTATCTGTATCAGATGACACCTCTCTATCACTTTCTCTCTTCACCCCACTTAGTGATGACTGGTTTTTGGCAAATATCTGCAATAAAACAGCTTCTCTTTTACGAAGCAAAATAAACAACACATGGTGGATTTAATACAACCAATCATCTCCCTCTTCAAATTACTTTCATTACATTCTCTCCTGATAGTAAGTGGCAGCTGTGTTTAATGAGCTGGAAGAACATTTCAATAAATAAATATATATACACATGTTGCTTAAGTATCTATTACATATATGTAGACATTAAGGCAGCTCATGGTGTTTACCCTACTGCAGGATACATAACAACAAACCACCACAGGTTCCATCAAACAAAATTAAAGATATTTCCACACACAGTACTGTTATTGATTCTTGAGTATTTTAAACTTATTTTTCAAAGCTGTAGTTTGTTCTGGTACAGATGATCAGAGACTGTACCAAGGGTGTGTTTGCCTGGCTGTGTAGTTAACCCTTCAAAGAGATGCTCATTGCCTGTTCTGATACCGATTTTCTGATAGTTCAGGAGAGTTATCTCTCTCAATCAGCTGCCAGTGTACTCTGTACATTTTACTAATGCAAATAAACATCACAAAATTACAAAACAAGAGAGGTGAGAAGCTCCTAAAACCAAGTATTTTTGAGAGTTATTCCTAGAGAATACTATAGAATTTGCCTACTGAAGTAAAACCAAGGCACTTCTACATAGGAACTAATGGTACTAGAATCCACCTCCAAAGATCTGTCTAACACTCTTCAGCACTTCCAGAACACTGATATTTTTAATTTTATATTTATTCTCAGGCCTTTTGCTAGCCTCAGAAATTTTTTTAAACCAATGTACTGAAAAAAAAAGTGCAACAAAGGCACAAGGTTACTGTCTCTCTGTTTAAAGGGCATTTGAACATCATTAGTCCAATCAAGGAGATTCTCAAAACTGATAGAGAAAAATGTAAAATGCTCTCAACCAAGGATACAGAAGCAGAGCACAGCTTAGACTAACAGCTCAGAGTTTCTAATTGCAGCCTTAGAAAGCAGCCAGGCAATAAGGTGCTTAAATTACTACAGCAGGATAATGATCATCAAGCTAGTTTGGAGGCATCTGGGATTGTGACTTGAAAGAATCAAGCATCTTGGCTCTATTGTTTCATGTTCATGTACACATCTGAAAAAGCTGAGTCAATCCTTTCAGAAGTGAAGTTAATGAATAAAAATGTAACAGCCAAGAATTTATTAAGCATTAAGAAAAGTATCACAGCAAATGATCCAAATGCTATCTCTGTAAGAGTAAAATGAATGTCTAATTAGGTGTTGCTTTGCACCATAACACAGAATCAACCAGCACACCTCTGGACTGGCTTTCAGATAAAAAGCCTTCCTGAAATGTTTGTAAGAAAATAAAATTTGTCACATGCTGAAACAAATCAATGAGGCTTCAAAGCTTGGTGGTCTGTTACCTAACAAAGATGGCCATTCAAGATTTCAGAGTGTGTTTTGAACCTCTTTATAGGATAAGTATTAACAAAAGCACTCAGAAGGTGCAGGCAGCAAGTATATTAGCAGCCACCTACTTAATTTCCCAGTACTCTTACAGAAATTAAAATAATGGTAATGATCTCATTATATATATATATATATATATATATACGGAGTCAATCCTACCAGAACCAGGGTGGTCCACCTAAAGTTCAGACACTGGATAACAAGAGGAAAAGATGAGGAAATGGCTTCCCTTGCATGTTCCAGAGACTTCAGTGGGCTGGAGAGGCACACTGCACTGAGTTACACTCACCACAAAGTGCAGTTCTGCTCTCACAGCTTCCAGCTCTGCCTAAGACTTACAACAAGAAATTGAAAATTCTTATTAACTCACTTTGGAAGAGAGCAAAATCTCCCAGAGATGATTTTATATTTAATTGTTTGTGAAGAACATCAGGACCCAAACACAGCAGTTTAAAGGGAAGTGAACAGCTTTCAATTTACTTTGCAGTCTATTATGATCCCAGGCTGATGATACAGAAACTTCTGTACTCCAGCATCTACGTGGAATCACTGTGGCAAGATATAGCTGTGCCTATTTGTGCAGCACATTCACAGCTACCAGCGGGAGAGCAGAGGGGGTGCGGGAGGGAGGGTTAAGTCACCCCTGCCACCCCTGCAGAACAGCTCCTTAATATTGATTACGCATGGGATATTAAGAAGGTGGCAATCATAGTCCAAACAGCAAAAATATTTTTGTTTAATTCAACTTCTATTCTACAAACTACCAACTAGGACAAAGAAAACCCAAGTAACCCCTCCTGAATACTTAACAGCTTCCAGAATGCTTCAACAGAAAGAGGGCAAATTTCCATCACTTGCCGAGAAACAGTAGGGAGCTGAGCAATTTGAAAAGCCAGTTTCTTACCTGGAAAGATGAACTGATTTACCTTGCTCCTTGCATTCAACAACAAGACAATTCTATTCAGGTACACTAAGTATTTTCTTGTTTGTATGGCCAAATTGAGTCTTGAATGCCATATAGGTCAGAATTGCTTTGAAGGTGCCATTATAAGAACTCTGCAACCTTGTTTTAAAGGATTTTATTTTTTTAAACCCCAAGTCCCAGTGACAGTCAGTTAGATGTGGGTTTCTACAAACAAAGTTTCCAAACTTTACTGTTTGTCCTTGGAATGAGCCTAATAAGTTAATCACACACTGGTGGCATTTACTGCATTGTTTTACTTGTCACAGCTGTAACAATTGTGTGTCTCTATTTCAATTTGATTATATAGTACTTGGGAAGGCTTAATGCTGAATAGCTATGATTTCAACTTATATTGGCAAAAGTTAGACCAGTGACTCTCTATTTTGTATACAATTTAGTATCCATGCAGAATTTTCAAGTGGATTTTGAGCCACTCCTTTAGCAGTAACACAATTTACCGTGCTCTCTGATTTTAGCTCCAACCAAGGCACTTGCAGGGTATGGAAAATTCTTCTACCAAGCAACCAAACTCTGTGCACAGCCAGGGTGTCCTTCTTGTCATTCTTAATCAGATATTTCATTGTATAAACTCCATTCTATTTCAGACTTCATTCCAGAGTCTGGTGCATCCTGTGGTACCAACAGAGTATAAAATATTGTCTGATATTGGAAGATGACAGAACTGCCAGACAATATGTATTTTTAATTATCTAAATGAATATTTTTTGCCTATCAGTCAATAATTCTTGGTAATTTTGAAAAATAAGATTTATCATGTTAAAAGACTGAAATGAATGTATTTGATACTGAATTTAAACTATTTAATAAAGATAAACTAGTCTTCATGAAATAGTGGGGAGGATTATGATGCTAAAGAGCAGCAAGAGTCCTGTTCATGCCTTAATATTTTCTCAGCAAGTTTCTGAATTAAAAGCATAAGCACCTACAGCTCAGTCAATACTCTTAACCTGAATTTCTTCCTCATTCACAAAACTTCGAAAATCAAAGGTGTTCTTAAAGCCACCATTTTTCAGCAGCTATAGAAATATAAAATTGTGGTTTCTGCCTTATTCAGCCACTTAATGTTTTGTGCATCAGCCTCATTCAATATGGAAGAGGAGACAGAAGAATACAGCCCATTTTTGTGAAAGGAATGCTAAAGTATGCTTTGTGCTTACATTTTAAAACAGGAAGACGTGAGCACTATATTTGATCAGTAAACAGTTAAAAACTAAAATCTCATTTATTGCAGTATCCTAGAAAAGATTTAACATAATCTACATAACAACAAAAGGCTATCAGAGTACAATTTCCTAATGCATTCAGTTAATTTAATGATAGTATCATTACTTTCTTAATAATATTATGTTGTAGACCCAATTTACCAATGCACTTCAGTTCTGCACACGTGTACTCTAGATGCTATGCAGCCAGAGGTGTATACTTAAACAGATATTTAACTACTTTACTCAGTGAATCTTAATGCACGGCTACAACAGACAGAATAAAATGTGCCTGATTAAGAAAACTCTGGAGGGAATCTCAAAATTAGTCTCTTAATGACTCTTATAATTTTAAAAATGAGATTAAAAAGTTAAAGAAATTATAAAAAATGAATCACCTTACAAGTTGTGCTTTTATTGGGTCTTTGATTAAAGAAATCCAAGAAGGGATGACCCATGAATAATTGTCAGTTCATTTTAAAACTTCCACTCTTTCAATCTTGCTATTCAGTCTCACTGAACTTTTAAAGTGCTTAATTAAAAAAATGATTGGACCAAATCTTCAAAATCATTCTGTAGACCTTGAATGCTGAAACAGAGCAAGTTATTAGGCACCTTAATCCACTATCAAAAGAGTAGGGGGGAAAAAAAATCACTCAAAAAAATTTTATTTTATTTAACCCCCCCAAAAAAAAGTACTCTTCTCTGTTGGGAATGAGCAGTCATGTTTATGAAGACAGCCCATCACAGTTCTAAGCATTTTCATTGTGATACACTTGAAATACGCAGGTGTATATTTTCCTTCTGTTATCTTTTATCTTCTCTTAGGGATATGTGTTCTACTCTCTGATCAAAGCTATCAAGCAGCTCTTAATTCCTCAGCACTTTCCTTGATCCCCTTGGCCTGTCTTATTCCAACCCATAGCGGGTGTTTTGTCCCTCTCTGCGCAATCAGTAACCAAGGAGGATTTCCAGGACAATTCTTGTCCTTTTCCCATCACAACCATGTCTCCTTACCAGACTCTGCCCAATTCCAACCAAAAACTTATTAATTCCTTCAGTGTCTCCAGAAATTATCCTTACACTGTGATGTATGTTACAATCTACATTTTATGAGATGAGATCGAAGCGTCGCTTTGACATGACTTGACATAAACTACCAAAAAAAGAGCATTTCATGTGATTAATATGGAGACTTGTCCTATTTTCTGATTAAAGTTTCTTTGACTAATGTTAATAAATTACTAGAGTTGACTGAATAATTTGCAAGGAATAACTTCTCTGATGAAGATAGCTGCATTTCATACTTGTGGTTTGTCAGTGAGCAAATTCTGATTTCCATAAATGCATTTGTTACTCAAAACCACTTGCTGATTTAGTTTTACACATTTCTCTACTCTGATGGAGTGAACAAAAATAGTTTCATTACTGCTCAGTATTTGAACACTGTGATCGGTGGCCGTGATTAGTCAGAAACTCTCTCAGGCTACACTTAGTGTCCACTGACACCAAGAAAAATGTTTTCCTCCATGAAGCTGCCAAGAGATCGATCCAGCAGGGCACAGCCATAGTTATCCTTTTCCTTCCTCCGTGTCAGTTATCGGGCACGAGACTCAGAGGGTCATTTCTCATTAACATTTCTGACTAACTCTACCACATAAATATCTTTCTGAAACATAAATGCAAAGAAGAAAAATTATAGTCAAGCAAAATGGTATTACTACTCTAATATCACATTAATAATTATCGCTAATTATTATTACTTTTAATTCCCGTTTTAGTGGGAATTTCAAAGCTGACTTAACAGCTCACGTTTTCAGTGGTTAAATAGAATCAGGAATCCCAAGCTACCAGTACAGCTGATGTTCCAGACTATGCTGCTCTAAATAGTTTGGGCATGTACTTCAGTTCATGAATTGTCCATTAAAATCAACTGCTTTTAAAAAATACTACTGTAAAAAAAGATACATGTGCAATCTTTTTGCAGCCAGATCATGGCCAGTTTTAAACAATCTTACTTTCAAAGCCCCTTACTTTCAAAATAAATTTGTTTATTTAAATATTTCAACTATTTTCTTTTGAGATAGTGATACATGATGTTTTGCTTATTTTCTTTCTTTACCACCTCTCTTTCTGATTCAGGGTTTTAAGACTGGTAAAACTGAATATATTATCTACATAGAAGAATCTCTTTGTTGTCTCTCTCTCTCTCTCTCCCTCCACCCCATGAGAATGTTAACTCTGTTGCCAGGTCAGCCCTTGTCAATCTGATGCCAACTCCCCTACCTCTATATATTTACTGTTAATAATTTTTTAAACAAAAAAGATAAAACCAATCATATATTTTTGTATGTCAACAGAAAAACTATATTTATTACTGCACTGACTTGAAATTCCAAGCAAGCAAATAGGAAGTGATTATGCCCTTGTATTTTCAGATTTTGATATGCTGGCAGGCACACTCTGTCATTGTAAACATAGTCTGCTTAGTAATGCTACCTTTAGTGATGGAATTCAAGGAAATTTTAAAACCTCTTATATAAGGAGATTCATTGCCAAGAAACTAAACACACCGTCTTCATAGACTTTATTTTTATCACCAAGTTTAATTAATGTTTATTTCAACCCTGATCTAGATAATTCTGTCCCTTGGGAGGAGGATGAGGGGGAAATCGTTCAGCAAGAAAAAGAAAACTCTACAGCTCTGGAAAATACACTTTTAATTAAGACCAAGAAAACCCAACCAATCATAAAATCTAAACTCAAGACAGAGATAAAATAGAGTAATTTGCACTTTCTAGCCTAACCAAACCATCTGCAGTCAATGCACAGGTTATCTGAATGCTAAATTTCTGAAAACTATGCAAAACATGTTTGGTACTAAGTCTAACAGTGAATTTTAGCTGACACTCTAGCCCCTTTACACCCTTATTCTTGGGAGAACTAGAGTCCAAAATCTATGCCAATCCACATCCAGATGAAAATTCTTGAAGATTTAGATGATCGGGAAGCTTTCAACTAGAACTACAGTGAGCTCGGAGAAATTTAAAACAAAGGCTAGATCAGGCCACACTAGATGTCCATGTAGCTCCACACCACATGTCTGGCAGAAGAAGCCAAGGGAAGAATGCAAGAACAGGGCTAACATTTAGTGATAACTCCTTGTTATTTGTAGCCTGAGGACTTCTTTACATTTCAGTATCTTGACACATAACTGATCTTGACAGATTTCTCTTGCATTAAATTGTCCAGTCTCATTTTGAACCTATGTAAACTTTATCAACATTAAATGTGACAGTAAAAAATTCCACAGGTTAATTACAGGTTCTGTTAGCAACCAGCTCCTTTTGTTTTGAATCTGCTGCACGCTAGTTTCATCTGGTGTGTCCTAATTCTTGCAGCAGAAGAGACAATGAACTAGCATTTCCTATTAATCCTCTCAATTTCACTCACGTTTTATAGATCTTTGTCACAAGCTCCCTCAGTCACCTTTTTTTCCTAGGCTGGAGAGTCTTTTTTCTTTGTTGAAGTTCCTCATGTAGAAACTCACTGATAACACTGTTCAGCCATGCCTGATCTTCATGTAAACTCCACATATACATCCTAAATTTAACCAAAGTTAATTGAAGGAGAAAAATAAAGCACGAGGTTGAAAAGCACTCAAGAGAACACAGTATGATTCAGGGTAGCCAGCACAGATTTAGGCAGGGGAGGTTATGCTCAACTAATCTCCTAGAGTTCTTTGAAGATATTACTGCTGTGACAGATAAGAGAAATACTGCAGTTGTAGTGCACTGCGTTTTTCAAAAAGTATTTGAAAAAAATCCACATCAGAGATTAATGGCTAGGAGTCACAGACAGGAAGGTAAAAATAGGGCACTGGATACAGAACTAGTAACAGCAGGAGAAAGGAGGGAGTAATACCACCTTACACTGATACAGCACCTTCCCCACTGAAGATCACCCACGTCTCTCTGCAGATATACTACTGTAACTGTCACCACAATGCAGCCAGTTGTGGAACAAAGCACAACACACATTACATACTTGCAGAATCAGCATGCAACAGTTTTTACAGGAAACTGCTGACTAATTTTATCTGATTGAAATTAACGGAAGAACTATGGCAAGGTAAGCAAACTGTAATTTCCCTGGCAAAGCAAGCAACGTGTATTTACCTGAATGGAACTTAGCAAGGACATTTCTATGTCTTATATAAATCATCATCTATGTGTCAAAAACATAATTCAAGTAGGTAGTCCATCCATTACTAGTACTCAGGTCTGTGAGTTCATGCCGTGGCACTACTTTAGACAGTGATCTGATAAACATTTCCTCCAAAGGGCCTCAAAACAGCCAGCAAAATACTAAAAATACACCAGCCTTCTGTATTTCTCATGCATTCTAGCATCCTTATATGAAACTATCAAGGCAATGACACTTTCTCCTCCTTTTTCCATAAATGAGGAAAATTTTGTTAGAGTTTGGGGTTTTGGTTTTTTTTTTTACAACAAGATTGTGTCACATTACACAAATATATGCGTATTTAACACACCATCCTCAAACCACTTGGATACTGACATGCATCAATAGAGGGATAATTACAACTTGTAAGACAAGGAACAGAGAAATATTCCCCTGTTGAGAAATATAAATTCAACACTAATAAGTAGTGATTAGTATCACACAAGTAGAGCTGTGTAAATTATGCAGGAAAAAGTAGTTAAAGATCCATTTGAGTTTCCAAATGAATTACTTGCAGCCATGTTCTGCTGTGCTGGATGCTCACTTTCATAAAAAATTAAAGCTGTTGTGTTTTACTACAGAAACATAGCTCATGAAGAGGAAGTTTGTAAGTTTCATTAGACAGAGATTTTACCAAAAACAAGTATTAAATCTACATCAATTATATTCACATAGGTGCTTGTGTACTCAACCAATTACGGTTTGTGAAGTCCATACAGTCTTCTAAATCAACCATTGCAAAAATCAAGCCCAAATTTCCAATATTTACAATAAAGTTTAAGAAAAACATTGCTCAGAAACATTTGAATAATTAATACACAGTTGAGAGAATCTCAAGCCATTCTGCAAGTTGAAAATAAAATTATTTTCCATGAATTATTCATTTAGCTCTGCATACAACTCTTTTCTGTAACCCAAGAGGATTTACTCTTTTTAGGTGATTATCTTCTACTGTGGCTCTGCTACACTGTAGTTTAAATGATACCATGTTTATAACTCTAGACCGGCTTCCAAGAGTAGCTGTGCTATTGCCATTAAGTACTTAAAGCCACAAAAAACCAGAGCAAAGAAGGGCAGATGTTTGGACCATTCTATTCCACTACAATCAAGCTAACTGTCATTAGCAGAGATCAGAAGATGAATTGCACCCTCCATCCTCTTACTGAAAAGGTATTTTGACTGAGACACTGGCTCCAAGGCATTCAAGATACAGCATGAGTTCATTTTGTAAGTACAGAAAGGACCTTGTTATTTTGCCCTTCAGAGCACTTCTATATATGGATTAAATATAAATTGCAAACCTGCTAGGAAGCTTAAATTCCTTTTTTTTCAAATCTGCTGGGCAGCATAGAAATCTTACACTGTAATACTGGTTGTTCCTTATTAACACAGTTAGCATTCTCTGTTTTTAAGACAAAAAATAGACGGCACGATTACATTTGTTTACTGATGCAGCAGTAACCGACTACTGCACAGAAATATGAAGACTGAAAAACAACAACTTGCAACTATTTGTTCTGGCTTTTTTCTTAACAAGTGAAATGTATTTCCATGTTTTAATTGTGGCTCTTTTTTTTCCACAGCACACCCTTCCTCCCTTTCCTTCTCTTCAAATGAACTGCTGCTTTATCATCCAATGGAGATGAAACTCTTCTCCAGAAATGTATGTAACAAAGAAATACTGGAATTTGTGCTGAATGCAGAAAAAAACAAAACAATGATATAAAAGCATTCATGAAGTGCATACATCAAAGTCAAAAGAAATCTTTGTATTCTGCTAGTAATGCTTACAAGGTAAAGTGGCATGCAGATTTCTTATTTAATAAATTCCCACAGAAAATTAGTTTTTCACAGTGGGAAGAATTTCAAGGCTTGCTGCGATGAACAGGCAGGATCTAATCACTGTTCAGGCTTTGTAGATACACCAGGGCTTGCAGATATTTGAATGATCCAATTATTCTGTTGAGGCACAATCACCTCACCTGCATACTAATCAAGTAATACACCAACATGAAACAAGTCTGGCTTTTCTGGAAACTCTAGACATATATGGTTCCCTGGTTGACCTTCTGCCAATTACATTTGTTTCCATTCTATTAGCTCATCTTTTGCCCAAAGGTGACATATGCACAAATCTATAGGGAAAATTGCCTAAATCAACCTTCCACTGCACATGATGCAGAATAGTTGCTCAGTGATGTGAATACAAGGCATTAATTCTAAAGCTGGATGCAATTGTACACCAAATAGCAATTATTTTCCCAGACAAGAAACCTCTTCAGAAACTCTAAAGTTATATTCCATAAAAATGAGAGGATTCCATTTATTAGAGGAAACAAAATCAATTACTCGGTTTTATAAATTGTGAATGACAACACAAAATGAGGATGAACAGAGCCCAGATAATTTCTGCTATATAAGTATTTAGAGTGAATATTGACTGTTGGGTTTCCCTTTTGAGGGATTCCTTCACACACGGCAGCTTTATTATGTTCTATGCTGATTCTTTGTGACTGTAGACTGCAATACTGGTAAACTTGTATGTTAATGGTACAATTTTGGATCACAGCCAGCAGAGAACTTTCATTAACAGCAAATTTTCCAAATATGTTTAATTACAAAAATGCTTATTGTCTAGATTTTCTAACAGCTTTCTCCTCAGAATAACAAGCAATGCAACCCTTTTAAACATTTTTCAGTATTTATTCCAGACAGTAATCTCAATTTCTAAAAATCACCAACATTTTGGCCTAACTGTTCTGATACTCATAAGCCTAGCAAACTAAGCAAAAGCTACAGCATTTTTCAGGCCTAACTAGCAGTAACACTACCTGGGTTTTATTTTTAGCTGAAAGATATACTATTCAATTACACTTTTTTATTCCAGCTGTAGTGGTATTTACATCAAGTGCCTGCTCTTTCAAGAAATCTATGACCTTATGCAATGCTGCACATAAACAGCGAAAGGAGAATAACAGAGGACTTCAAGAGGATCAAAAGGCACCAACGTATCAAGCCATTAACCCTGGAGCTCATCATTAACCAAAGTGACAGTATTAGTAGCTTGAGATGATGTGGTACAAACACCTAACCAAGGAACAGCCATAAGTATGAAATATTACCTGTGATTAATGGGACTTATTATCAAGTGTTTGTGCCTTTACAGAAAACTCTCCAGTTTCCCTTTAGTATCTCTTTTAAATTGTCATTACCATTTTAACCTCTCCTAAAAGGCAAGGGCAGCTAGACAGGACAGCAACACTGCTTATGACTGAGTATGCGCACGGTGTCGCCACTGACTCAAACCCGTGTCAGGAACTGCTCCCGTGCCTCTACAAGTTCCCTACTTCTGGCAACAGGAGGTTGGGGAAACTCATCTTTATTACTCCTGCAAAGCTTCACCTGGAGCACCAGACAAGGAAACAACATTTTCTGGAGTCTGTAATTACTGTATCACTAGTTGTTTTAAATACTTCAAGGCACTCTTTAGGAGAATTTTGCTTTGTTAAATGAGAAAGATAAAAGGCAGACAGTTTTATGTTTTCCTTCTACTTCATTTTTCATACAAGGAGCTCATTCAAGGTAGTAAGGGAAAATAGCTCCTCAAGAACAATATTGAGGTGAATTTCTATTGCTATTTGTCTTGTAAGCTTCTTACAAGGAAAAAAAATTCAAAGAGATCCTCTGGAAGAATTGACTTTGTAGAATAATAACAGAAGGAATACAGGAGGAGGACAGATGGATAAGATGCACTACTCTCTTAACAACAAAAGGATACATGGTTTATTTATTTTTCAAGGCCATGTGTAATATGCGATTGTCCCCATGATGAGTTTTCCCAAGGAGAATGGGAAACTGATAACAATTGGGGAAAAAAATGCTCAAGTACTGCATATTTCACTGTGGTGGGTTGACCTTGTCTGAAAGCCAGGTGCCCAACAAAGCCCACTCTATCACTCCCCTCCTCAGCAGGATGGGGAGGGGAGAAAATAAGATGGAACAAAAACCCCAAACTCTTGTGGGCTGAGACAAAAGACTGTTTAATAGAAACAAAGCAAAGCTGCGTGCACAGAAGCAAAAGAACAAAATATTTATTCTCTATTCCCATCAGCAGGTGATGTTTGGTCACTTCCTGGGAAGCAGGGCTTTGTACACAGAGCGGTTACCCAAGAGGACAAACAGAAATAACAAATGCCCCCTCTTCCCGCCCCACCCCGTTCTCCTTGCTTTTATTTCTGAGCAGATGCCATATGGTCTGGAATATCCCTTTGGTCAGTTTGGGTCAACTGTCCTGGCTGTGTCCCCTCTCAAGACCTTCCCCATCGCCAGCCTACTTGAGGGTGAACTGTTGGAGAGCCAGCCTGGATGCTGTACGAGCACTGCTTGGCAGGAACCAGAACACGGGTGAGTTATCAACACCTTTCTAGCTACTAACAAAACACAGCTCTATGAGGGGCTGCTATGGGGAAAATTAACTCCATCTCACCCAGATCAAATACATTCACAAATACAATCTTGTTTTTTGAAAAGAAAAAAAGTCTGAAAAAAAACCCCATACAATGGTTTCTGCAGCTGCAGACCACTGCTTAAATAAATAAAAAAAATCTGGTCTAATTCTGCCACCTCCTTACCTAACTGACACTTATTACAGCAGACAAGAAGATCCATTCATTACACAACTCAAGTTATTCCCAAATTTTATAAACATTATTATGTAATACAAACTGTGTTTGTCTCCTGTATGGGATTGACTGATAAATTCCAGCTGTTGGAGCTGTGATGGCTGTTGAACTAAAAGCTCGCTGAATAAGCTATATTCTGAAAGTAGCATATCTCTGTCAGAATAATCTATGCAAATCTAGATGTCAAGTGACTAAAAAGAGGGCAATTTTATGCATTTTGTCAGTTTGTCTGAATGACCTTTTCTTTAGAATATCTACTTAACCCTACATCCTGTTATTTTATAGAATAATTTTTCTTTTCATTGCAGAAGAAAAACTATTCACTTGCTGCACCCAAAAATATATTAATACCATATATATTACACCAAAAATAAGCCTGTCTTGGGGTGGTTCAACACTAATATACATTCAAGATACTTAGTGCACTTCATTGTTTCTTTGCTGGCTTTATTCTGCCATTTTTCAACTTCACCCATCCAATTACACATCATCACAGACAAAAGAAAAAGCTGTTTGTTTCCATGACAGTAGTAAGACAATTAGCTGTTCTATGCTAAAATAGCATTTCTAATATTTCTATAGCAACAGAAGTCAATCAATGGCATGACTTAAAATAATATGCAGGCAAAACACAAGAACCTGCATTTTAGATACTTTGGATGAATCCTGAGCTCTAAACCTAGAGGTTCCTTTGCCTGTGACTCGTTAAACTAAAGTAACACCACTTCCTACATACTATTCCAAAATTTTCTGGCAAGCATTAACTATTCAAGAGTGATTTAAGTGACACATCAAAAATTATTTTAAATAGTGATCTTTACCTACACATTAAACAGAAAAGCATGACAGAATGTAGAGAAGGGAAAAGGAAAGTGTGCATAGACAGATCTATGTAGCCAAAGTAGCAAACAAATGTTAAATTATTTCTATGTCATACAAGATGATGGAGATGTTTCTAAAAAGAACTCTCTTGTTATCAGAAGTATAATAGAGAATCAACTATTAATACAGCTTTGTGAAATAAGGAAATTGTTATTGCAATACCTTGAAGTCAATCAGGCTTCATTTTAATTATTCACAAGATGTTTCACTGGACATTTCATATTGGTTAAAAATAACTAAAATTGACAACACTAAAGCAAAAACGCTGCTGTAAATTTTAAATTGAATTCAAAGTAGCTATAGCTTGTTGAAACATTTACTGAATATGAACAATTTAATTTTTGTTCACATAACTTGTTCTATTGTAACAGACAATATGATTGGAAGATTTTTAAAAAATATATACTTTAATTGCACACTTAGTCTCTTCCTTCCATGATTGCCTGCTTGCTGTTGGACAATTTCTCGCCATGTCATTTGTAGATTTATCAACATGTAGTACAAAGCATATCAAACACAAATGTCTAAATCCTGTCTCTTATCAGACCGAGCTCAGTGACACAGGGCACAGAGGCAACCAGCTCCTTCTCCATACAGTGTTACAAGCAGAAAAATGCTAATCAATAATTTTCTACCATGTTACATTTACACAACAGTTGTACTTCCCAATATCCAGATTATCTTAGTTCACTTATGTCTGTAGAAGTGTTTCTGAAAGAGTGCAGGGGAAGTGGAGTGATTTTTTTTTTTTAATTGTTTATTTGTTTGGTTTTTTGTTTTTTTTTTAAAAAAGGCTGTAAAGGAGATTACAGCCTCCAGGACAGATTTTTTTTTTTTTTTTTTCTGGTTCAAGTATAGCAAATACGACATCATTTAACACAATCATAGAGATTGTTTTGATTCTAAAGTCCCTGCTGTGTACTTTAGTCCCACAGAAAGAAGCACACATGACCATTGTGGATATGTCAGTAATTCCTGGAAAATGCAGACAGCTGAATACAGATAGAATTCTATCTCCTCTGGTCCTGAATTGTCTCCACTGGGAAAGCTACTGCATTAACTGGTAACTTGTTCCATCCATAGAGCCTTTTCACTTTCTACATGCAATTTATAGATGCAGACACTGCACAATATCATGAATACTCATAATGAAAACAACTCTCCTTTCAAAGCTTGAACAAACACTTAGTGCCTTAAATATCGAGGTCCAACATATCTACATACTGCAGCCCTTAACCTCAGCAGGGTGAAGTTATTTAACTAGCCTCAAAAAAAAAAAAAAGTTACACTTTAAATACCACGTAGAAAAGCATACTAGGTTCTTTAGTTTGGGCCTGTTAAGTACGTATACCATATAGTACCGATATTATATGCAGTATAACTTAATTCTAGAACTTAACTGAAAGATTGCCATTTTTATTTATTTGTTTACTGAAAGAAATATTGAGGGCAATATTTTGTTTATTGCTTCCTTTTTTATTTATATATAAGCTTACTCCCTCAGTTGCCCAGAAACTGTATTACCTGGGGAATGAAATACATATTTTTTAAAAAAACCAACTTCCTTAACTTTTTTTTTTTTTTTTTTTTTTTGCAATAGTAATTGCTATTTCTCCCAATAGCTGCCTGATGTGAATATTTTCAGTCTATACACAGCATTCATTTTACATGCTGTCATCCATACCACCAGGTGCTGGTTTAGTGCCCTGATACGGCGACTAACGCTTTAAACCCTGCAGAAAAATAGATAAGCAATGAAAAACACAGTCCTACCATGGATTCTCAAGTGAACATTTCGTGATGAAAAGAAAGACAATAACTTTACAAATGTTTTCATAATAATAATCCAAATCCTTATGAGTCACAGTAGAGGAAACTTGCTACAGATTCCTGTGAAATATTTACAATTCATCACTTTTCAATCAAATAAATGGAACCATGTTCTGAATCACCAACTCTCCCAACTGTTGCAAGAGAAATTTGCAAAGATGGGAAAAAGAACTGACAACTGTTTGGCTTATTTAACTTTTTGGAGCTACCGATTCCCTCACAACATTATTCATGCAGCATTTCCACTAGGAGGTTGGGTGATTTCCGCTCTCTATTCCAATCTTTTATGAGCCGCTTCCTTAGTCTAATTAAAGCAGAGAACCCAGCTGTCTTCCCCTCTACTTCAGAGAGCTGAGGGAAGGACTCCAGCAAATTCTCTTTTCAGGGACTCCACAGGGATAGTCAGGATCTAAGATTTGGGAATTTAATTCTCAAGCTCTAGATTTCTCAGAGCTAAAGTAGCTAGCTTTGCAAGTTATGTTAGGGCTTGGTTCAAGTCCTGCATTTTGGTCTGATGAGCCTAAAAGCACAATAATGCATTCACAGACAGGTAAGGGTGTCTGTCATTTAAAGGAAAGCAATTAACAACACTGCATTCTCTGCCTGAGCCTGGAGCCTGACTGGACTTCACTTTCATTCAAGGCAGACTCACAGATCAGCGGGGAACCAGCACCAGGGTCTCAGAAGGCAGCAGGTGCCTGCTTGTCGGGAACGGGGTGGAACAGGAGAGGTTCTTACAGCTTCACTCCTCAGCTGATACCAGAGTATGGCTCAGGGGTATGGAGGAAAACTCCAATGGCTCTTGCTCTTTCTGCTTCCCCTTTGCTCCTGCCAAATAGGCTGCAATGTTAATTAGGTGACAGCACAATTAAGAATTCTTACACTTGCTAGGAAAGAACAGGAGACAGCTGCAAACCCATTCACTGCTTAGAGACTACACCTGTCCCCATCAGTAGCTCATGTTTGCCTACCCTTACCTTACAACACGTAGCATGAGGAACATGAATATAACCATCAGTTTTTGCAGAATCAACCAAAAAGCATTTCAAGGTTTTTTTTGCAGTATAGATAAATTCTATGTTACAGCTTTGGCAGACTGACTTCATCAAACATTTTTTTCCCCAGGAAAGTAAGAATAAGCTGTCTCTGGGAAATACTACAATCCTCTTGCCTGTATCTTTCTCCATAATTGCCCATGTGAAATGGCTGCATTAGCATAACTGAGATTGTAAAAGACAAGCAACAAGGGAAGTGCAGACTGTTACCAGCACCTGCCAGCAAGCCCTGCATCCCATCAGTAAGGATGTATTATCTCTGCAACCTCTCACCCTCTAAAGAAGGAAGACAGAGCCCAAGAAAGGCAGAACATAGGGCTGGATGTGGAATGGCCCACTGCACTGCTCCAAGCCACTCCATCAGGCTGTGGTTGCAGAGCTGCTTTGCCATCACCGCAGGAGGAGGGAAACTGAGGCAGGAAGCCCCAGCTGCTGCTGGGAGATATAATGAAGTTCTGGCCCTTGGGATAAGTTTCCCCGGAGGCATTGTAGCTCATTTAAAAACTGCAATAAACAGTTGGCTGTGGATCTAGGAGAGGTGGTCTTACTGCATGACTGAAAAAAAGTAAAATGATCTACTGGAAACTGTATATTCACTAATGAATTTCCTTCTAAAAGTCACAGGTTAAATACAAACGTCAACAACAAGATCCCAAGCTGTCCTCAATTTCACCAGTGAAATGGTCAGTGCAAGCTACTGACTCAAAAGATAAATATTTAGAATAAAAATAGAAACGTCAAACCAGAGAAATGCATATTTTGCAAATCCAATTAAATAAAGGCCCCAGGACAGATTTTACAGTGATGATATCCCAGGAGTATTTCTGTGCACTCCTATATTAAATCTGATCGATACAGGAATGTACTTATAACTGATTTTTGAGACATGTAAGCGATACACAATAGGATAAATTCCCTATGATCACAGTGAAGAGCAGTTACTTCAGGTGAGAATGATACAACAATGATCTTAATTTTACAGCACTGAAAACTCCTTGTCCTTGAAAAAAATAACACATCTGTATTAAAATTAACAGTATTCTTTACTGGCACTGTCAGAAGTGGTTAGTTACACAAAATGAATGTTTATGGATGTACCAAGGCTTAAAGAATAGATGTTTAATACTTCTATTGTCACATACAGGAACTGGGTCACTCTCAGATCTGATCATGTCAGATGATCTGTCTGTCCCTCATGGAGTATTCTTTTAAATACATTCAGTGCAAAATAGATTAAAATAAACTTCATTGTTTGAATTTTGTTTGGAAATCAGCTACCCTGGTTAAACTGTTTAAAAGCGGATTGTGTCCCTTGTTAAGGGGAAGATGCTGACTAGTGAGGTACTAGCTTGGGATGAAGCAACGACGTATGCAAGGGGAAATCTCTCCTCCTTTCCGTTACAAGTTCCATTAAATGAGGGATCATAACTATACGCTGCTTTTAACCATGTGCATAGCACAATAAGTTTCCCAGTGTAGAAGAATTATCCCCCATTATACCTCTCAGTTTCTAAGACTTGCTGTATTGGAGTATTTCAGAGAAAGCTGAGCATCTGCCCTCAATGCACCAGTTATTGACACCACACTGTCTGCTCTCGATCAATACGATTCAGATTAAAAGTCATTTCCTAATCCTTCTCTTCGAGAGGGAAATATCTACGCATTTAAAACATCATCTGCTTCATTCCTTCACTCATCAAAAGAGCTTATCTGCAGTCCTAGACAAGTGATAACATTCAAAGTTATGTGTGAAAAGCAAATTGGGAAGGGTGATAAATTTGACAGTGCTCAATATATTCAAAAAATTTAATCAAAACCTGAATGGTGTAAAGATAAAACACGTTCTAATTACACCGTAAGCCAAAACAATTTTAACACTGCTTTGATCTAGTTAGTTTTTTACACTCGTAACAAAAAAGTGCCTAGCAATACGTTTACCTGAGAAGTGTTATGATCACACAGGAAATAACGCTGTTTATTCTCATTTATAAATTTTAAACATTTTGCTTTACTTTTTTAAGGCAGAAGAATACGTATTTTAAAATATTTTTATGAAAAATTATCATTTGACCAAGAAAAACAGTTCTAAAAGTACACATACAATTAAAAGTCTCCCTCTGCTATGAATTTACAGAGTAGACTTCAAGTCATTGAACTGAAAACCCGAAGTAATTTTGCCCATACATACAAATAAAGTTTCTAAACACTAAATGAAAAAGAGGAAGTCACAGAACAGGTAATTTAGTTGTGGTCAATTTCAATTGTTATGTCCTTGAAAGGCCTCAGCTTCAAGTTCTGCTTAGTTAACTATTGATATAATTTCAAACTGCTAAACATGTTTTTTCTTTTCACAGATTTACTCTTTTCTGCCCACCCTAAAAAAAAAAAAAAAAAAGCCACTAAGAAAATACTTGTTTCTATCTTTAATTGCCTCATTCAGAATTTTTTCATTTTCTGTGAGAACTAAATGAAGAATTGAGCTTGGCATTTTGATGAGAGGGTAGTGCAATCCCTTCCCATTGCCAGCTCCAGGAAATGTCTCAGAATCATGGACCAGCTATTGAAAATACTGTATCCCAATTTACTGAGTCTAGAAAGTACACTAAAAAGAGCACATAGAAGTCCTAGTTAATTGAGAGATCACCTTTTTCTTCTACAGCATGAGTAAATCCCACAGACAGCTGACTAGAAAAGCCCTACATTTGTGACTCAGCAGTGGAGCTGAAGTACAAGAGGATGGCTGGGATACCATGCTGGTACGTGGGCTCCGTTACCAATAACCAGAGCTTTCTTCACTAGTAGTATGGAAAAAAAAAGCTTGAGTAACCTACTAACAGGTTGAATGGCTGCCACAAGGATTTGTTTGTTTTACTAGTCTTCCAATGGTGAGAAAAAAAAAAAAAAGAAAAAAAAATCTTGATTTTTTTTTTTTTGACTACTTGAGGAGTTTTTCCAACACAAAAGGCTTTTTTGCTCTTTTATCCCACTGTTCCTACTAGGTGCCTAGGTGAGTAAACAATAAGAATAATGAGTGCGGAAATAGCTCCAGTGAAAAGTGATATTCTATAGTAAAAGGGCCTCTGGAGTTCTTATTTCTCCCCCTGATCAACATCTCATTCTTATTTGGGCCATGATCTCCAGGGAAAACCATGATTGCAGCAATGATTATTCATCAGGAGTAAGTCATTAAAACACCTCACTCACAAGTCTATTTTTATTCTCCAAATGAAGTGTGAAATGTTGAAGAAATACCACAAATGAGAATGAGCAGACTAATTTTTAAGGGAATTATTTCCATATCATCCATTTGAAGTGCCATCGTTAACCTGAGCATGTTGACATTTGCTTTTGTGAACTGCCTGACTTTTAACCTGACAGTGTCCTTGTCCACACGCTGCTAAAATCCCTCTGCCTTCAGAAATTACAACCCAAGTGCCACTTAATTCCAGGCACTCTGAGCATACATTTAACTATGTTCTATAGCATGCTACTTGACAATCATAAAAGCAAAGGAATATTTTTTCCCCATAAAGAAAAACATTTGGTGAAAAACACCAAATTGAATTACTGTGCTAACATAAGCAAATAAAATTTATTTAGAAAAAGAACACTTAGTGAGATTATCTAATAAAAATTATTCAGACTTCCTTTGCAATATAAATATTTTGAAGGAGGACACCGGGTAGTACCGTATCAAGTCCATTCCAATTTATTAGCTTTGAGCTTTAACCCTACAACTGTCAGCTCTGATTGGAAAAATTACGTTTGAGGTTTTGTAGCAAGAAGTGATTAAGTGCATTTACAAAGTGAGGACATCAGTTCCCAAGCTACCTAACATCAATTAAAGGAGGCCAAATTAAATCGATGTTCTAATTCTACAAAATTAATGGTAACTTTTTTTTAATAGATGTAACAACATTTCCCTGAGGTCCTGTAATAAATTCTTATCACAGCAAGTCATGTAGAAACTAAATGGTTACCTATCCATGAAAATCCAATGTTTAAAACCAGCTATGGGAATGATGACAATAAGGTTCCTAGTGGTTTCTGCATTCTTCTTCTGGGCATTTTAGTTTTGATTTATTATTTCAGAGTTCTTTACTTTTAAACACTAGGAAAGCATGAAGGAATAAACATTCTTGCTCATTATGGAAATATTCAGGAAATATTATTTTTTCATATTAGTTCATCTTAAATAGAGCATTCCTCTAAACTCATGGGACTGGGAGCTAATTAAAGTTACTTGTACTTACTTTTAATCAAAATGCAATCATATGTCTTCACTTTACAACATTCTATAAAAGGAAAAAGGATTTTTTTTCATTATTTTTCATTTTTAAAGAGTTTAGTGACATAAACCAAATGCTTCAATTTCTCACATCATCAGTCCTGCCCAAGAGCATGAGACTCTGATGCAACTCTGGTATAAGGATGTCAGGAGGGCAGAATTAGAATATTGAGCACATTTGGGTGAAGTCTGCTATTAAAATTTTGTCATTAACTGGATATGGATACTTATCTAGCTTAATTTGTGGTCTTTATTTTTTTTAAAGAAAAAGAAACAAAACAAAACAAAAAAACCCATAGATCATGCTCTGCAGGAACAGAAACCTGTCTGAAGACTCCCTGCTCAAGAAAATAAAAACACAAAATCCAGGGAGTAAAAGTCAGCTGACTGTTCAAAGCCTTGTTTCTGTAGTTGGGGCCACAGAGTGGTTGATTAATTGCATAAAGTATTTTGTAATATTACAGATTTCTAGTGTTATCCATGGCATGGCAATTTCCACCTTGAGAAACCTTCAAAAACGTTCAAATACATGTCTACATGAGAAAAACTGCACTTACTTTGAAAATGAATTCACCTCTTAAATTCAAATTACTACCCTATTAGTCCCTTTTTTAAAACAGTCACAACTGTTAGAATCAGAAAAAATACCAAGTTATCATTTGCAAATACAAGAGGAAAACTGGACCATCTCATTGAGAAGCAGAAAGGTCTAACAGAGCTCGAACAGAGTGCCTTCTGGTAACATACTTGATGGCATTTCACTACTAGCATAACAGGTATCAAGCCACTGACCATATGTTCTCTACTGTTAAGACTATAATTCTTCTTTGTAACTTCTGTGACAAAACATCTTCCATTCTTCAGCCCCTAATCAAACAAAAAGGAAAAAAAAAAGTATCCCAGAACTAAAGAGAATTTTGGACTGGGTCACAATATTCTTCTTCTAATGATTCTACAACTTTTTTTTTTTTTTAATGGAAAATATACCAACATTTTACCAGTCTTTTATACAAACAGTCTTTGTTTTGATAGCTTAGTGTTTTCTAGTGAAGGATTATATGGTCAGAGAAAAAAAAAAAAAAAAACAAAACAAAACAGAAAATAGCTAGTCTCTATATGGACAGTATAGAGACTAATAGTTCAGAGAGATTTTAGATGCAGTTTTGCAATCTAGAAGCTAATGTAAAGTCACCTACTATTTATAGCAAGGTACCTCAGGGAGACTAGCTCTGGGTTATAAGGAATTAAGTGCCAAATCACCTGTGGGAGAAGAAGCCCAATTGGTGGCTCATATGGTTGCTAAACTTTCACATTCTTGCTACCATAACGCATTCACAACTGCTGGAAGAGACATATTTGATTACTCTATGACTCCTTTAATTTGGTATTTAAATTATTCAGTAAAGAGACATAAACCTAACTTTCTGCCAGTTACAGCCACATCCAAAAATACTTGTTACTGTTGTTCTAACTCTTCTTCTGTTTTCTGTAGTTTCTCCTAAAATACTATACTGAGCAGCAGAGAATCATAATTAAATGTATTATCCATATAACAATGAATGAAGTATTTATTAAAAGTTTAACAGAGATGGGATTAAATTTGTTTGGCTTTCTGTTAATATTAGTCTAAGCCTGTTACTATGATTCTCTTCTGAAAAGTAGGCTTCAAAACTAACTTACAAACAGTACCTGGGTTAAGCCAATGCCTGACAAACTTAGCCAATGAACACAACACAGTTCTGAGAACACTGCCTGCATAAGAACAGTGCATTCTTGGTGTTGATTTAGAAAGCTGTTTTCTAATGCAGGTTTTGTAGTGATGCATCATAATTCATTAAACATCACAGATATTTCCTCCTAGAACATTCTTCCAGTCTCTTGACAATCAATGGCTTTACCAGCATGTAATCATCTGCGTTTATCTGTAGATGCCCTTCTGTTATTTGCCAGAATAAACCACCTAGAGCTCAAATATTATACTGTTTTAAATTTCATCTTTTCAAAAATCATGCTGTATGTGAAGAGCTGTTCAGCTGGGAGCTACTTTGCTTCTCAAGAGAAGTTACAGCATAAACATCACTGAATCCAGAGCAGGAAAGAAATTCTCTTGCTATGTTTGAAGTCAAAGAATGTAAAGTCATAGAAAAAAAGTAATCTAATTGGAAAGATTGAACTCACTGAGCTTCTCTAGATGACTTGGATCTACTCTGAATTTCTTCAAATCCTATACACTACAACATTCACTGTGTCCTTTGGGGATAAAGGGCACTAAGGAAGAAGAAAATGAGATACAGCAATGAAGAGTAATTTTCAAACCAACTGCTATGAGTTAGTTCTGTTATGGAAATGTTGTAAAGATGCTTCTGAAGACTTTAGCCTAGTCTCGTCATCATAAACTCCCAATCAAACAGACACTATCCTTTGGTTAATAAATCACTTCAGTCATTCTGCAAATAATTCATCGTATGTGAATAATTCATCGTAATGTGAATAAAACCACTTTCAGGCTACAGGTAACTGGAAACTCTTTATCAGACCAGAAATTGGACTCCTGTTTCGATGGCAAACAAATGTGGAACTGCTAGGGAAAAAAACATGCCTCAACAAATACCCTGGGCTGCCCTGTCATTTGCCCTTTTGTAAGCTGAAAGATGCAGAACTTCCTCTGTATCACAAAGCACACAGTTGCTTCACCCACAACTGAATTATTTTAATCATGTCATATGTGAAAACTCAAATTTGAAGGGATAGAAGATGAAATTTTTTGGCTATGCCTTGTTGACCCTTCTTTGAAGTTGTCATTACTGAGGAGGAGAAACGGGTATATTTCACCTATTACTTGCTCAGCTTCCCCACTTTCCTCCACGACATGACAGTCTCTCTCCCAAGTCTATTAATCTACTTCCCTTACTTTTGTAAGACTGGGCAGGAGTTTCTCTCTCTCCTTCTCCCTGAAGCAGATACACCACAGGTACCTGCACCACAGGTACACCAATACAAGTACGACTGTTCACCTTCCCAGTACTGTACCTCATGAAAAGCAGGAACCAGAGAACGATACTGTTTTTTTCTTACCTCTGTTATAGCAATATAAGCATTTCTCCAAACAGCCACTCCAGTTTTAAATTGCCTCAAACCCTGTTTTTACAGTACGACAGGAAACATGGGTAGTGGCTAGTCAAACATGAATGGGAAAGCAAACAATTTTACTACTTCAGTCAAAACAAACACACACTTCCCCCAAACACCACCTCCTAAGTCTGGCTATTCACCTTTGCAGCAAGTACTGCTGGTTAGCAAGGATGTTGTTCAATGTGAATGGACAGCAGCACCTTCCCAAAGCTTCCGAGTGAAGAAAAGACATCCCAAAACAAAACACTGCTGCCTCATAATTGCTTTAGTTGTGAATTAACTTATGTAAAACCTATTTTTTATAAACCTATTACTTCCTCTAAACATAAAATCATAATGCTCTATAAATTTTGCAATCAATGCTTTTGTACTGATGGAAAACTACAGGACTTTTGCATTTTAGTGGGTTTTTTTGTTTGTTTTCTCCAAACTACTTATATCTCATTTGTAAGCTTTTGCCAGAATATCTGTTTTGCCCATTTCATGCACAATGCTAAGTAGCAGTATAAGGCTTAATTAATAAGAAATATGGTCTTTTCTGCATTTTTATACAATACAGATTTTAATAACTGTATTTTAACCTAATCTAATGCCTTTGTAAAATGTTACTTGCTCTTTTACTTGATGGGACAAGCTTATTCCTTTGCATATCATCAAATAGTGCTTTATTCAAGTATCAGGAGACCTGCATCTTTTACTCATACAAAGAAAAAGAATATACTGATCATATTTGCATTTTAATATGCGCATGCACCTAGAAGGCTTCGCTCTATTATGTTAAGCTCAGCTCACAGACAGTAAATGAGTAAAAACTGATCACATTCAATATTTCAACAAGTGTCAACCCAAGTTAAATGCAATACATTGATAGGTGCTTAGCTGTGCTTCAGACTGAAAGCTCCTTCTCGGCAGTTTTAAGGTAGAAAACTACCTGACTGAGGAAAAGACCAAAACCTGAGAGGGCTACATTGCAGTGATTCATTCTATTACATTAATTAAAGCATCAGGTTGTCGAACTAAATGCTGAAAAAATCTTTTTTGACCAGACACTGCAGTCCCCAAGCCAATGGAACTTTTTCCTGTTTAACAGCGAGGTGTGGGGACTGATAATTTACAATTTAGACTCTCCTTTATATTCCTAAGCTTCTGCCACCTCTAGCTAAATTAAGATCCCATTCACTGCTCTTAAAAACTGGCACAGCTCCATCAAAGTTTATGAAGCTCTGCCAATTTACACAGCAGAGAACTTGGCCTGTGGTTTGTTTAAAGGTTGTAAGCTTTGCCTGCAAAGATTACAATTCCACGTGGAATTCAGCTAGTCTTTAATTTATACAACTGCCCATGTCAGCCAAGAAGTATTTACTTTAGACTATCACCAAACAGAAAAACAAAAATTTTAACCACATTTTGATATTCTTACAGGTACCTAGGAAAGGAATTTTTTTAATCACATTATTTTACATTGTACCTATGAAATTCTATTTCCCCTGCTGTTATGACTGATCAAGAGAAAACTTTTTTTTCCCCAATTAAAGAAATAAAATAACTTTATTCACTATACTTTCCAGTAACAGAATTTCCAGTGTAGGTTTTCAGTGTAAACTGAAAAACCAGCTGTTCCCTTGAGAATTTGATTTAGAATAATTAGTCAAAAGAAAGAGAATAGTCCCCAGATAAATTATTTCCCTAGGTCTGAGGATGGAAGAAAACCTTTATAAACATCAGAAAAAACTTATTCTGAAATGGGTGGCTTCTTATTTTAAAAAAACAATGGTGAATACTAATGTATTTTCAACTGTATCTTCCTTTTGAGTTTCTTCTGTGATTACACTTTCTTTGCTAACTATGTAGTTCATAAACATGACAATTGTTGCCAATGACTTTTCATAGCATATGGCCAAGAGATGCATACAATTTTAATGGAAAGAGCATGCAAAAGTCTTCTTAATGTTAATCCTTGCAGAAGGAAGAGGTTTATCTTCAAAGAAAGATCTACTTAAAGATGTTTGTGACAGCTGAGGAATTTATCTCCAATTCTTTTTGCCTGTGGTGTGCCACATTGCTGTTTTTCCCATAGCAACATGCAAGAAGCAAACTAAGATGTCATATACATAATACAGAGATAAAAAATGACCCTATTTCCATGTCCATGTGATAAATGGAATGAAAGTTCAGTGAACACATATTTGCACATTAATTGAACTGCATGATTCTGTCCTGTTCAATCAAGTCACTACTGTACGTACCACAGGAAATTCTTCCCCAAGAATCATTAAACCAACTTTATCGCTCAAACACACACACATTTTCACCTATTTATCTTCTTGCCTTGCCAAGATAGTAAAAAAAAAAGTTACCTCTGTATATTCACATGATTGAAAACACATACACATTAATTTATATATTACTACATCACATTAATACGATGAGAATCTGAACTAAGTGTCACTGTCCACTGTAATAATCAGAGAACAAAGGTACTTGATCAACTTTTCCAGCTTATAAATATTTAGGGAACATTCTGGCTTTGAGAATATTAAATTTTCCCTTAGAAATCAAGTTTCCTTTGGCTGATTCAATCATCAAGATCAATATGGCACATCTACAGTTCTGACAGCATGATACTCTTGAAATTCAGAACAGAAGGACCAAGAAAAGTGAGATTAATACAGCATCTTTAAAATCTTCACCAAACATGTTAAGATTCTCATTCAGGCAGTGAAAACTTACACCATTTAGCAAGAAGACATAGAAGCAAACTAAGAAATAGAAACAATAAACTAAGTGCATGTTCAAGTCGATACTAGCCCATTAGTGAGACTACCTTATATTCACTCTTGTTGCTATCAAATTACTGATGCACATTGCTGAAATATGTTCTGGAGCCACCTATTCATAAAAATCTGTGTGTGTACATAGATATGTGCACACAGAAAAGGCATACATGATGGTTCCCAGTTATCATTATTTTATTAATTCTAATTATCCTCAGAAGCCTCTGTAGGAGTTCTGTCTGAACAGATCCTGGGGTTTGGCAGGGGGGTGAGGGTGGAGAGGAAGGTGGTGCAATCTCTAGATCCTTGGAGGAAAATTTCCATTTCAGACTTACCAGCCTATATTAATCTAAATAGCCTTGTCAGAAGTCGCGTAGATCTGGATAAGAACACCTCCTCTTTAATGGCACACTTTCCAAAGTACAATGAAATCCCAGCCCAAACAAAAGTCAGACTTTTGTCACACTATGTTCCATAAGCAGCTTTAGAGTCCTGACCAAAGGGACTGAGCAGCATTTGAGTGAGAAAAGGACAAAAGAGAAGCCTAAGAACGCTTAATAGAGCAGACCTCGAATGAAAAACAGAGGATCAAAAAAAAAAAAAGAATAAATCTCAATAAACAATTAAAAGACTGTTTCCAGACTGAGAGACTTTCTTGGGGAAGACTCTGCATCTTTAATGAAGCAAATTTAGGTAACTGACTTAGCCCATGGACCATTTTTTGTACACACATGAAAAAAAACCTACTCTGAAATTTGTGCAGGCTATGGAGTCTCAACTATCAGAGCCACATACATGAATCTGCATGGTAAAGTATTGACAAAGATTTTAGTCAACAAATATTATGATCTTGTTTTGCAATCACTCTCTGAGAAGCACCATGAAGCACTTGGGTGCACCCTAAGACTGTACTGGGACAGCTGAAAAGAAGTTCATTTTTAAGAGCTTACAAGATCCAAGTTTTTGTCACTGGAACTGCGTAAAGACAATTTATGTGACCAAGTCTTTGCCAAACTGGATGACACCTAAAGCGTAGTACTTATTTAAAGAAATACAAAATGAAGACTAAAGTTCTAATTATATCTTTTATAAATGCTCTTTTTAATAATATATAATCAGTAAATTAGTCAACTGGCTATATCTAAACTGATGTACTGCATGATTCAATATATTTGGGGTTTTTTTATGAAAGTTTGTAATTTCCATTCATTATCTTCCATTGAACTATTTGCTTTTCATTGGTAGAAGCTTCTGCTTCTAGGAGTAAAGTAGTCCCCAAACCATAAATTATATCCTACAGTTTTGACATCATTTATTTCCATAGCATTATACATGCCAACCTTCTGACTACTCAAGATCAAAAGAGTTACTCTCCAGGCTCATATTTCACTATAGCTCTCATATTTTATGCAGCAAATTAGGCTTTACAGTAGCAGCTACAGCAAGACTCTCTCTCACACTGCACAGCTTAAAATTACTGTAGAGAATTTCATGTTGAAGGACCATGATACTATAAATTCATACTCAAGTAAAAAATGGATGAAAACTTTCAATAATTCTTTGCCATCCATTTTGTATCATTTTTCTGCGTGTATACTTAACTAATGTGGTTAAACCTCAAAACCAGAAAAGGTAGTCAGGATTCTATCTTTGGTAATAGAAGTTGAAGGGGAATCTAGCAAATTCTAATGACAGTAGGTATTTTAAGTGTTCAGAGGGGGATGCACTCAAATCATGTTCAAAGGTCACCTACCAGGCATGCACTGCTAGGAATTTCTTTTCTGCCACATTTGGAATGTCCATAATAACTTGTCAAGATAATTGCTACAGCTGGGAGTTCCCGTCACTGACAATCAAGAGTTTATTAAGTATCTGAAGACACAGGTAGGTGCCCAGCAGGATTTATATGTGACATTGAATTATCTGCAGACACTTTTCAGTAGGAGTTCAGACCCCCTTACTCAGCTTGTATGTTTGTGAAACACTTTTCAGTAGAAATTACTTACGGGAAAACATCAAAATAACAACTGCACAGTTATAACTGTTCAGTTCTAAAAACCTGACAAGTAAAAATTACTTGGACACATGATTTTTTATTTTATATTTAAAATTGTGAATATTCTTAGTAGTCATAATGATTTATCAGTTGATTGCAATTATCTTTTTTTTAAGCTAGTGATACTTATTTATACACAGTTAGTGACAGCTCATGACTCAGTCAAATTTCAAGGGATTTCAATGAATCAAAAAGGCCCATCTAACTTTAATAATTATCCTCTTGATAAATTCTAAAGTCCTGCTACAAAGATGGTAAAACCCTTAAAATAATCATCATGACTACACGGAAAGTGTAAGGTTACGCTTGTATAGAAATTGCTACTGCTCTTTAAAATGCAAATATATTATTGCTCTAAACAACTTAAAGATAGGAACATTTTAAAAAATACTAATAGCAAGTTCTTTATTAGTCATTATGATCGACCACTCAATGTCTCACTCCTCTTTTATGGAAGAGGGAATATACAGATGGATGGGATTAACAATGCACAGGTTCAATAAAATGCCGCGGCTGATGCAAAGTATTGATGCATCGGAAAGGGGAGAGGCTATAATCTATTCATTCATTCTGAAAAAACAGTCTCAAAATACAAATGGAAATGTCTTCTGTCCTGAGCAGGTACTTCCCCTGGAGTGATGGCAGAGTAGGTCCTTGCATGTTAAGTGTGCTTTGGAGAACAAAGTAGGACACACAGACTAGGAAGACTGAATGACATGTTTTTATCTAGCACAGATTTTTAATACACCACCTGGAATTTATCCTAAGAGTATCTAACCAAGTATTCATGTTTCCCCAAATAAAGTTTTCACTGATATCATAATTTTCCCATAGAAATAAATTAGCCAACAAGATTTAAAAATTACTTATATACTAGCAAAAAGAATTATAGGTCTACTCGGACAAGAGCATGCTGCCAACTATTTAAACAATAATAGTAGAGCAGTATTGGTAGATGCACATTTTCTTAGAAAGTTATGCTATCTGTTTACACACATGTTTACTGATTCCTTTTCAAAATTTATTAGTTCACTCTGGCATTAGAACTAGGGAAAGCAGATAGTATGGTCCTGCTGGCAATGAAACCCCACAGCTCTGCTACTGACCTGCTCCATGACTTTCTTCCTTCCACTCTAGCCATTTTATGTATTATCTACACAAGTGTGTAAGGCCTTTGAAATACTGACTGTGTAACACATGCCTGTACACAACCTGAAAGACCAGAACTCCCACCGGGGCCTCAAGGCACTTGTGTAATGCAAGCAGACAATAATATCAGCAAGCACAAACGCTCTGGATGGCTTTCAGACCATATCTGCTTAAGACACCTTGCATATGCATCTCTTGCATCATTCATGCAAACACATTTCCACAGCACCACAAGTGAACAAAAAATAAATGAAAAACTGTCCCGTCTGTCAGAGGACGTTTCTTCACTCTCCACCCCGCACACAGAGCAGCAGAAGGGCAGCTAAAGTGTAATACATTTACAGGGCTTTTCAGAAACATGCTGCTCACCAGGCCTGACCTACTCCCTCAATGGAAGGGAAGTGGAGGACTTAACAATGACATTTCCTGATAATCAAGGACCTTATGGATAAAACCAGCCACAGTTTAGTTATCGTTAGAGCCATATTTTGGTTACTATTCTGAGGTTTTCCGTAAACTTTGATTTAATAACCTCCTTGGCTTTGAGCAGATTTTGATTTCCAAGTTTTATCGAGACATTTGGCAGCCTTTTCTTTATGAGAATAAAAAAGGCAGCCTTGACATTACCCATGTAAAAGCAGGCAGAGAGCTTGTGCACAGTTCTACCAAGCTTGTACTTCAATTAGACATGACCTCTAACTTCTCACAAGGCGGCAGCCTTCAGCTTCACCGTACCATTTATTCAAATGTTGAGGAGGAAAACAAGAATCGTAAGCAGCTTTCTGTTCTCTGTTTTGGTAACAAATTTTGTTTCAGAAACAGGAAAACAAATGATGCTTTCCCTAACATAATGATCAGTTATACTAGCAACTAATTAGGAAGAGGTGCACTCTGGAAAAAGTGACATAATTTACTGAATGAGATGGCTGTTGAAGGGGGCAAATGTATATTCAAAAAAGCAATAAAAGGACTAA
>NW_010324034.1:0-31898 GCF_000700745.2 Antrostomus carolinensis
GATCTTTCAAGGTTCCTTCCAATCCCTAACAACCTGTGACTCTGTGATTCTGTGCTTAGTTTCATTAAAAAGGAAGCCCATTTGCACACTCCAAGCATAGTCTGCAATGCCAAACAAAGCAGGATACATGGGCAGGGCTGGAAGGTTAATTTCAAAAGCTTATTTATAATTCAAATGAATATTCTACCTAGTTGCATCTAGAAACCACCTCAGACTGTCCCATGAAATGTAAATCCCACTCAAGTGCATGGAGATGCATCAAGAAACTAAAGCATGCAAGGCTTTGAGCATGGTCTACTGTGTATCATACACAGTTGAGGAAGCATTTTCCTGTTATCTCAAGTTACTGTTTCTTACAATAACCAGGTCTAGACTATGATAATATAGAGAATATTCTCAATTAAGAACTAAGTGACTTACTAGAATTTGTCCAAGAGATTAATAAAGCCAGTACAGAAAACTAGTAGCTTTCTAGTAGTTTAATCATAATAAAAATAATAAATATGAATGTCAAGACATTCAGCAGTACCCCTTCCTATTTGTTTTAATAATAAAACCTTGTGTATTGCAACAGTTTTGCAAAACATAGAAGTTTTGGCAGCTGAAGAAACAAGTGGTTTTACTTTCATGCTCACCTTGGATAGTGGAATAGGTCACTATTTGTCTATTTCAGCTAAAATAGAGAACTAGTAGGAAAAAAAATACCAAAATCAGCTATTGTGCCAGAGGACTAGTTGTGATAAATGTGCTAGGAAGAAAGAAAAGAGACAGGGAAGAAAGGAAGGTATATCTTATCCCTTTAAAAAAACCCAACTTTTGAATTATACTAGGACAGATACAAAAATAAACCTAAACCAAAAGAAAAGTAGGAATTATCAAAATATCTGGTCAACATCAACAAACAGGGAAGTCGCTCATCTTTCAGTGGAATCTCCTTAATATTTATTTTCAATATATAGAGGTACAGGATATAAGGCAGAAAAACTCTTCCATATGAATGTCAGACCTGTGGCTGAAATGTAATTTAAGAAACATTTCAGTCATCCAAAATCCCTTCCTGGCACTCCTAATAAGAGCAAAATGAACAGGATATTAAGAGCTGGGAGATAACTCTTCTGCAGTACTGAATGAACTATTACAGGGCCCAATTCAGCAAAGTGAGTAAGCATATACTGACATTTAAACATGTATTTAAGTTTCATCATCTTCAGTGAGAATCTGATATATGCCTTCGAACTCGTCTCAATGGAGATCTGTGAATGCAGACACACAAACCATCCTTTAATCCACAGATACAAATCTGTCCAGTAGCTGTGGGGCAACTCTGGGACTCAGGGGACATCCATCCATATCCCAGCCCTGCAAGATTATAAACAAGATAGTTCTGCAAAACACCTCCTGGCACCTGAGGACCATATTTTAAAACCCCCTTACCTCCTCTCTGCTTTGGCTCTGTATTGCTGTGATGGTACTTCCCTACCAGAAACGGGAGAAGTGTTTAAATATGTTAATGTAGGTTGCAATAGTGTCAATTTAGGTAGACACTACCTTGCTTTTCAAATTAAACTGCTCTGAATTCTTTGCAATTTCAAGGTCAAGGATCATAAAACTGGGCATCATTGAAAGTCCAGGACAAAGTCAACTATCAAAGTCTGGGAAAACAAGCTGAAAAGGAAAGCTTCCTGCAGGCACAGTTAAGACTCCTTCACTGCCTTCTTTGCAACATATGGTGTAGTAAGGCATGCACACCCTCTTCCTGCGCCCCCAAATTAACTCCCTGGCACCACCTGTTAGGAGTGAGCAGACTGCAAAATTATTGCATTGGGAACAGATTAAAATGCGTGTGATGGTTCTGATGTGGTGTATTTCTCGCACTCATTTCTGCGGCCATATGAAAAGAAGACTGTATTTGGTACAAAATTAAAAGTAAAAACTGTAAATCAAGAGTATGTGCAATATTTCATTCTTATAACTTTCACTGTCCTTTTGAAAGGAGCTAGTTAATAACCTGACCTGGTTATTTTATCACTTGGAGATATTTGCCTAAACTTTGAATTCCTTTGTTATCTCTACCATTATCTGTATTTTAAAACTCTCCTATTCCAAGGACCTATTTTCTCCTCTGTCACCCAGAACATAAAGTGTCATTCCAGTATATTACTCTCCTTCCTGAGTTCAAGAACCACGTGATTGTAGAAGTCATATTATGAGTATGCTTAGATCCATGATTTCACGCCATGTAACTAAAAGATTTCCTAAAAAGAAACATCCTTACTTCTTGTTCAAACTTCTTTGCTTGTTAACAGTGGGCCTGCACTCATAAATGTAGAAAAAGCAAAAACTTACATATTTAGATATGGGCTGCAGAACAAAGGAAAATGGGAAAAAGATATCTGAAGTGAGGTGTTGAACTGGTATGCATAGAGAATATCTCACGTTTGCTTGATGGTGGTATCAAAGGGTACTAATCTGACATGTGTTGAACCAACCCAAGATAACTCAGTTCGCTCATGCTTCTTCTCATCTTTCTGAAAATGATCAGTATCCCACACATCCACTTTTCTTTGAGAAGTAGTTCATACACTACCACAAAAAGATAAAACATTGACTGTGACTAACTTAATGAGCCTGAAGCGCTAAAGAAAGAAGAAGAAAAAAAAATGAAATTTATGATTTTTATTCTCCTGTTTCTTCCTAACAGGATCTGAAAATCATGAAAGAACTTAAGTGCTTCAAAGAATATCCTTTGAAAGCCATGCTTACAGGCAGGAATACAAATTGGATACCAGTCCCTAGGCCACTGGCCTACCTTTGTAGAAGGGTGGCTTGCATTTAATTTCCCCTGACTAACAATTCACCTTTATTCAATAGAATTTAACACTTGAAAACAATAGGGTTTAAGTTTTTAAACTTAAAATATAAAAGAAATATGAATTGTTCTTATGAAAAGGATGCAAATTAAAAAAGCTTTTAAACTGTTAAACTCTTGATGCTATTTATATCACTAGTGGCATCATGACACAGCAATTAAATTATAACCCTTTCGCTAATGGAACATATTTTTGCCTATTTAAAATGGAAGTGAAGAAACAAGAAACTTTAGTTCAGGAGAGTCTCAAGTAACCAGAGATGTAGGCAGGCCATAGTTTGAAGAAAAGGAGAAGGTAGACAAATAAATTGTAAATGTTTCACTGTAACTTAGTTTGAGCTTAAGTATATTATATGAAGCAGTAGACAATCTGTCATTAACCTCCAACTGAATTACATTTAGGGAGCATTGGGTCATTTGTAACCATTTTCATAAAGTTACTTCATTTTATTTAGGCTAGTCTGTCCCATAGAACTCAAAAATTATACTGTGTTCCCTATTTTGTGGATTGTACAACTAAAATTTGATCTTTAAAGTTTAGCCATTTTTGAGGATTAAAAAAGTTACACAGATGGTTTAAAATTAATTACTATCACTATCATTTTCTGTATAACTGCTCATTTCCTACTCTATTTAAACATACAGGAATAGTTTTAATGTCATCTAGTATTTAAGGATAGCGAGGAAAAGGAATGGGACAAAATCTGTAACCCTTCTGTGAAACCATCATGATTGATCCAGTGATCCAAGAACCAAACTTGTTTACCCAAAGATAAAAAGTTTTTAAAACATGTCATCACTTTTTAATTATTTCAGCAAAATAACAAACAACATTAGTAATACTCTAATGTCAAGTCAGGATGCATATGGGGGAAAATATAGTCCAATCCAATACCTTTGTTACAAAAATTTGGATGGGATTGCATTAGACAGCCAGAAAAGAAACTTATCTGGCTAACTGCGCCACCTTTTGATTTAAATTAAAAAGAGAAAATAAATTATTGTCCAGTCCCCAGAAGGAAACACTTATTTAAAGATATTCCTGTAGACTTAAAAATGGGTTCAGGAACTTACTTTATTTCTTACAAAGAAGCGCAGGGCTGTATAGCTTATTACTGCTCTTATGGTTAAAAGCCATATCAGCAATATAAATGGAAAAAATATATTCAATCTTACTGGTTCATGCTTTTGTAATAACAGTATACACATCAAAATCAATAAAGCTGGGCAAATGGTAGAGTGGTGGTTTAGTAATCTTAGCACTGTTAGCTAAGTATACAATCAGCTCTAAAACAAATGCTTCATAATCCGTTAGATTCTCCTATGTAAACTCGTACAACCCTGGGAAATAAGAAAGCTTTACTTCTGATTTTTTTCCTACCATTTAAATCGTATCGGCTCTAAGCCCTAATTTATAGCCAACGTATCGCAATTTGCACTGAAATCTCTAGTCAGACATGAAATTAAACAGCACAGATATTCAAAGGAGTTACAGCATGCATTTAAATACATTAACCACATCCTACCTTGCATCCAAACATCAACGACAAAGTGTTGTTGGTGCATGCAACTTTGCAGTGGCAAATCATTGGTGTAAAGCAGTCAGGATTTCTAACAATAGGGCACATTCCTTTAGTGCTGCAGTAGTGGCAGCCTACTGAAGGCTAAAAACAAGTAGCTAACACAGCACATGGAGTGGCAACATATGCTGCTCAACAGCTAGCTTTCCTCTTGCTGGTCAGAAGCAGTCTGCTTGAGTCTCTACCTGTGTCCCATTCAGCCATCCCCTTCTTTGTTGATGAATCAACGATGCAGCATTGATCACGAATCTCAGGATTTCCCTTCCTCTGGGAAATTAGTTTTTACATTGGAAAAGAAAAAAAAAAAAGGGGGGGGAAGGAGAGAAATGGAAATGATGGGGACTAGCAGGTGTGGCGGTATTAGCATGTAAAAGGATGTAAACGCCTACTCATAACAATCACATAAGATTGTCATGCTAGCTGAAGTGGGTTGAAATTATTCCATCGGAAGAAAAATACTGCAGCTCCTGATTTGGTAAAAAGCCAGTGAGTTGCTGCAATACATAGTCATTGTAGGGAGAGAAGAGAAAAAAAAAAATTACTTATCTAAGAAGCCAGAATCCTCAGCCTTTATCAATATGCATTCCAGTAAGGATTCCCTTCCCAGCGCCTCCCCGAGAAAAAGAATCAAATCAGTCGCAACTCCGGAGAAGCGATGACCTTTGCTTTCCCCAAAAAGATGAATCTCAGCATGAAACAAACTGTACTCAAAGCTGAAAATCCCAGATGCTGGGAGTTTGTAATCAGAGAAATACAAGTAACATTTATCCAATCCTGGCTTGCCACATGGGAGCTTTCTCCAGGCACAAATTTACAAATAGACAGGTTGAAGGATTGCAGGAGACACTGAATAAAGAGATGAAGTTACACGGAAAATGCACCAGCATGAAGCTTAAAACACAATGCTCGTTCAACTCGGCTTTTGAGGCAACGTAACTACTGACTCCAGCTAATACTGTTATCCTATAACCTGCAAATGGCTTGCTGTATTCCAGAAATGCAATAATTAAAGAAGTTTGGGAGCATAACGCTGGTTTGGATTCAGTTACAGCTGTCGCTGTTCCTTCTGTTAAAGCAACACCAGCTGAAAATGCATAATAAAGCACTTGGATGAGCAAACCGCTAGCTGTGATTTTTAAGAGGATTATTTATATCAAAAGTTGGATGATTATATCCTCTAGTTTTAGGTTCAGTCATGGCAGACACACTAATATAAAATGAAAAGGCTGTGATATAGAAAGTAAAGCGATGTCTTCAGCGATTTCACAGCCGATAGCAAGGTAAACCCAGCAGTTGTTTCACAGTGACTTGACCCTGCTTTTTGCGACTCACTAAGCTCTGCCCATCAAATTAGAAACTCTTTCTAAAGAAATGAGAGCAGCTTGTCTCCCTGGCAATCGTGAGTGTGTTCTTAAGGCACAGCTGAAACAATTCTCTGTAATAAATCCGAACTAAAAATTTGTTATACAACAGAATGGAAAAAAATGGCAAATGGAGGTTTCTGTGTGCAGCCAGGTCAGGCTGTATAGAGAGTGAAGGGTACAGAATTTTTTAAAAGATCCTGTGAGACTGCAGACCTCCATGTAGGAGACCTCCTCTATTAAGATTTTTATATTTTTTATATTCTATATATTTATATAAATGTATAAATATGTGTGTATTTTGTGAATGTATATATCTAAATTTTAAGTAGAATTTCTTCAGAATAACTTACACTCACTTTGTAAAGTTAAAAAACATAAAAGAACCATTCTCTTAAATAGCTTTGATCCCCCTCTTTCTTTTGCACCATACAATAACTTCATCTTTATCCAATTTTTTTGTCTAGCTAAATTTCAACTTGGTATAGTATTTTCTGATTATTATTTCTCACTGTATATTTTTGAACTTAGAGCTTGCAAGAGCCCCAGCTCAGTAAAATGACAGCAGTTTCTAGATTGAAGTGACAGATAGAACTGCTCCACAGTTAGAGTTACAACCCAGTTCAATTTCTGAAGACTTATTTCTTGCAAATAACTGGTGCTTACGGCTCAGTGTCCTCAATTCACTCAGCTCATACTTTTTTTCCTAACAGCCTGGACATGAGCATAACATGTTTCATTATGTTCACTATGCGGATGCCAATCAATCAGCTGTCAATAATCTAAGTTTGTCTGACCTGTTAGTCCAAAGTGACATTGCAGCAGCACTTCTTTCTGACTTGCTGTGCTAGTTATCACCTGAAACAGTGACGGAGCCTGTTTAGAAATGTACGATGGTGACAAACAGCAGCAGTAACATTGCTGAAACTTTGATCTGTTTATTCCTAGCTTGCCTGTCTCATTATTAAGCTATATATTATACAGATTTTCTTTCAAGTACTGTCTCTCACATAACCAGCACTGGTGTAAATATAGAAAAGTGTAGTTTCCATGACAATACATTCCATAGTTACAGCCAGCATCCACTATCATTAAAACATGAATCACAGTGCTACCTTAAGGTGTGAGCACACTACATCACTGGCCTTAGAAGCATTAATTTGGGATGGGGGTGTCGTGACAATATTTTTAAGAGACACTACTACAAAATGTCAGAAAACTGTGCTATTTAACTGTTTTAGCAGCTCTAATATCCACCCATCTTAGACATTTAAGTGATTGGTAACACTCGCAATCTGTCCTAATCATTAGCATTTCTAATATAAGAATACATCACATATGCACTTTTCAATGTTTTAAACACGATATCCTGATTTAAAACTAGACTCAATCACACAAATGTGATTTCTGATTAATATTCACAGGGCCTAATTAAAATCACCTGCATTTAATTCCAAAGTCAGATTTCAAAGGAGGGAAAGAAAATCAGCCAGTTAGTCTCTTGGATCTTTTGGATCTGACTGCATTCAGCTGGCTTGTGTTGTCAAAAGGGAGGACATAGCTGTTCATTAAAATTCCCATTTCTTCCCCAGTCTCTGATTTTCAACATGATAGAATTGCAGACTTTCAACCAGAACAGGTTTCACTTGTAATTTCATTTCAGTGTTAAGATGGATCAAACACAAAAAACTTGAGTACTGTGCAAGGTACGAAATAAACTCTTTCACATTTAAATTAGTTGTTGCTTTCAAGTGAAAAACCATTACCTGATGTACAGTCATTTGGGAAAAGATCAGAAAAGGAAGATTCATTGGAATAATAACTCATGTTGCAATTGGCCAAGAAATTTCTTTCAATTAAGTGACAACCACATAAGAAACCGCCATGAGAAAACATTTGCTCAGAGATCCTCCTCTATCTTTTTTTTTTCTTTTTTTCTTTCCCCAACTCATCACAGAAACAGAAGTAAATTGCTAATTGTCAGGAAAGGCATTTAAATCACAGTCAAAACATAGGAGCAAGAGTTCTTGGAAAATCTATATCCACATTTTTGTTCTGTCTGATGGGATATGCAGAAGAACATCCATTGTGTTACCATAAGAAAAAGAGAGTCCACAGATCTGCTGAGTTTTTTGTGAACCCTCCACCTTTCTTTGGACTTGAGTGCTCTGATCCATCTTACTTGCAACCACTGTGCAGCCACAATGAAGTGCAGCTCTTTTGCTGTTAGCAAAAGGGGTGGCTCCCAGCAAATTGCAGTGGAGTTACTGATAGAAGCTTCAAGTAAAATGGTCCCACCAGTGAATAAAAGTCACCTGCTGTTGTCTGAGCTTGGTCTTTGCAAAAGTTACTCTCTTCTTCACCCACTGGATTTGGGAGGAGCAAGAACTGTTGGTTGACTTATCATGTCCATTTGGTTCACTCTGCTGTAAAATTTCTCCTGTTCTACCAGTCTCTCTGGCAGTTGCCTTCACCCAACCTTTCCAGGTTCTCCGATGACATCTGCCTTTCACAGTGCACCACTCTATGGAAATATATGCATTAGTCTGGGAAAACTGAGTTGCATTTCTGAAGTATTCTGATCATTTTTGCATGATACTTCCTCACCTAATGAATATATACCTCCTCCTGCACTGGAGCTAGTTCAAGCAGCTAGCCCTGCACCTGACATATTGTGAGAATCAAGAAGACCAATATAGAGAAAAATAAAAGTAAAGACCTGGAGAGTCACAAAGAATTTCTGGATATTCACCCTTGAGTATATTAGGTTATTTGACTGTTTCCTTGTTTGTTTGTTTCTTGGTTTTTTGTTTTGTTTTTGTTTTCAAATTTCCTGCTATTTCTGTTGAGGAGATTGCTTACATTTTGGTACTATAGTATAGATTTACGTATTTCTCCTTCCTTATTTACACTAATTAACTTTTATTTCCATTGCTACACCATGAGAAATTCCTCTAACACCTTACCACATCTATTAGATACCAGAAGATCAAGGTGATCTGTAGAACCTTGGCCAAGCTATATGCATTGTTACTTCCTTCTAATCTTCTGTTAGAATTCAAAATCACCTTCTCTGTTGCTCTTCTCTGAATTCCCTGTACGCTAATCAAGACTCTTAAGAACTAAACCTGTCTCTGACAGTGATTAAAGAGAAGTTGTCTTCTCAAAGATTTATATTAGATGAAAGAAATAGGGAACACCACAGGCAGCACATACAAAAGGAACCAGAGAATATAAATATAAAACAAACTTGAATGATTGCCCATCAAAATAGAATTGACTGCACACAACCTTTTCACGTGTTCCTTAAGAACAAAATAGTCTCAAACCTCTAGTCTAAACCAATGTTCTCACAGCTGTCTTATCATTTGAAGGGACTCTACTTAGGGCAGTTCAAGGACCTCAGCTACATCTACGCTTTATGTGAGATGGTCGTTTTGGGGAATAGAATGAAGACAACAAGCCTTTATTTTGCTATTTGTCTGTTGGTGAGTATCAGAAGCCTGGGCTTAGTTTGGCTGAAAATCCACCTGCATTTGAAACAATTATCATCAAAGCCCACTCAGGAAAGACCCTACAGTTACTGTATATCAGCCCAAGAGCAGTAAAGATTGATGGAGGAGCTGCTATTTTGTGATCTGTCCACATCTCATGCAAAGCTATGTTTGAACCTTCCCTAAGGGGTAATATGAAATTGAATTTTCATTCCCGTTTTTAGAAATGGGGGCAAGGAGAGGTTGTTTTTTTTTGTGTCCAAAGGCTCAAGGACTAGACTAGATGTGGGCCAGTCCTGCCATAAAGAGATGAATAGGGCCACTAGGGTGGAGGTGGCACAATGAGCCCCAGGGACATCTGTGTAAAGACAGGTTTGCTACTTCTTCGAGACACTTGTGACTTCTGGAACCCACCTCTTCTACTGTAAAAAAAATCATCCTTATAGCTAGCCTAAATCTCCCCTCATTTACTTTGAAATCATTACCCCTTGTCCTATCACTGCAGGACCTGCTAATCTTTCTTATAGATACCCTTTAAGTACTAAAAAGTCACAATAAGGTCTCCTCAGAGTCTTCTCTTCTCCAGGCAGAACAACCCCAACTCTCTCAGCTTTTCTTCATAGGAAAGGTGTTACAGCCCTCTGATCATTTTTGTGGCCCCCATCTGGACCCACTAGTCAGGGATCAGTTGCCCGTTGGCTCGTGCTAACAGCAGACCCTTCTAGTGGAGAACTGCTTTGCTTCACTTAGAGCTGACAAAGGCATGAATAACTCATGGAGACAGAAAGTTCTCCTTGAGCATCCTAGCATGGAGGCAGATAGATAGGCAGAAGACAGCTCAGATGCTCTGAAAAACACCTATGCATCAAGAATTCAGATGTGGTAGGCAGCTTGGAAAGTATTATATGATTCAATCTCTCCACCTGAAGATGGTGGTAAAGCCTTCTAATTAAATGCCCATATCTCTAAGTACACAGTCATATAAGCAATGATTTTTAAGTTAATGGAAATATTCTTACAAAAAGTGCTCATGTCCATAAGTGTTTACACATTTTAAAGAGCCACATTACCAGCATAGTTTTACATTTTTAACTAGTAGAAAACTGTCTGAATTATTTTCCAAAAATAATTTTGGTCTGTTAAATAATTTTTTAAATCACCAATTGTATGCAATTTTTTAATGTAACAGTTTTAGCCAGGTATAAATTTAAAAGAAAAATGAGACTAAGGAGAAAAAAAAATACTTGAATTAAATATAAGTTTGAAGGAAAGTTGAATTAAATATAAGTTTGAAGGCTTTGAGCAACCTGGTCTACTAGAAGGTGTCCCTGTTGATGGCAGGGGGGGTTGGAACTAGATCATCTTTAAGGTCCCTTCCAACCCAAACCATTCTATGATTCTATGAAAAAAACCCAAGGATATTACTGCCAGTCCTCAATAGCTACAAAACAACTCTGCATTTCTATTTATATCTTGTGTTAGAATTGTTAAGATTTTCTGTGACAAATTAAACAGGAATAAAGGTCTGGTCCTGCCAAGACAGTGAAAATGTTCTCACAGTACATTCAAAATATACATGCCCCACTTTAATGTCATAAAGTAGACCTATTAATTTCTTCAAGTCATTATAATATAATACACATACATCCAAATGAACATCAAACGATCAGTTGAGTCACCACATGCTAGAACTCACCAAGAACTAAGAGCTTCAGTATTACCCAGGTTGCAGAAGTGAGGTTGACCTGCACTGGATTTTGTGTTACTACACTGTAGTGTTAACCTTACTAGCTCAGTTATGTCAATATGCACTGAAGTTATAGCACAGTACCTATATTTACTATACGCATTAAATAGAGGTGTAAGTCTGGCCACAGTCCTACACGTGAGCACCACTTCTGCACACATGTCCTTTCTGCTGTGTGCAAGTGGGACTTCCCCAGCAGGAAAAAAAACAATAAGTAGTAGTAATTTTATAGTAATTTTACAGTCTCCCCTTGAATCCATGCAAAATTCTACTCCCATAACATCCTTTGGTGATGAGTTCCTCAGGTCTTCCTCTTCTCCTGTGACAATCACTCTTTTCTTGTTTAATTTGAATCTTGCCCCTAATATCTTTATCAGCTGTCCCCAGAAAAATGCAATAGAAGAAAACGGAACAACCAACTCCTATTCATCCTCTCCATGTCACTCATGATTTTGTAAACTGGTGCTATATTCTCCTTTTCCAGAATGAACAGCTGTAGCCTGATAGATCTCAGTCTTGTTATAACAACAGCTTTTATACATTTTAAGATAATCATTGCTTATCCTAACTTGTTCCACTTTATTCTTTCAAACTTCACCACAGTTCACAGACTGTAAAATCCCTAATATTCTTGGCTGTTTATTCTAAAATTTCTCATCCCTCTCAAAATGTGCATCAAAACCATGACATCCCCCAGCAGAACAGTTCCTTCCATCTCTCACTTATAGTAATTCTCGAAATATAGCCCAAGTTTTTTACATTAGCTTTGCAATAGCCTCACATATTTCACTGAAACTCACTCTGGGATTCATTTCTACTCAACCCCATCACATCCTTCTCTGAAGCCTGGCTAATCAATACACATTTGGTATTCGTGTAATTGGATACTCATTCCTACATGCAACACTTCACATTTGTATTTCATGCTATTGCTTTCAGGCCTTTTATTTATGTTGATCTTTACCCATGCCATTCCCCCAGCAGATTCCAGGCTGCTCAGGATATGGACCTTAATAAAAAATACTTGGAAGCAATTCTTCCTGGCATTTAGACTACCTGGAGCACAGAGTGTTACATCCCAAAAAGAGCTTCAAAGGGGAAGTGTGCTTTCAAGAAACTTGTGTCTGGTTACTGAGAAGCTACAAACACTGCTTAGACCTCAATGAGTTTGGATCATATGTAACTCAAATATTTGTGATCATTACTACACCATGAAAAATTTCTCCATTCCACCCATATAGGTGGGAAGTCAGTAGGGACTATATCTATCTGAAGGAAGATAAGGAGACTCTTCCAAGAGTCATGTGTGAAATGTTATGATCTAAATAAAAGTTAGGAGACAGAAGAAATCACAAAATCAAAAAAAACAATAAAAACCAAGTAAAAATAATTATTATTACCTTGACTGTTTCCTGAAAGTGTTTCATAAGGGCTTGCTATTAATTCTCACACATAGTTCCCATAATTTGCTTTTATTGGAAAGCCAGCGGCTATACCACCATCTGAGCAGTTGAGACTGCTGCTGGCAGCTCCAGAGAGGAACCACCGGAAACCAGCCTTCATTTCTTGTGTCATATGGTACTACTATTTAGAGAGGAATTATAAGTCTAAAGGAAAAGTACTTGATGAAAGCATAAGTAAAAATAAAACCGATGATGCATCACAATTCACAAGAAACAGAGAAGGTTGGGCTTTTTAGCCCTTTGGAGAAATGAATTTTTTGCAACATTACTAGCTTTTTACAAGAAACTCTGATATCTTGATTGCAAAATGTCATTAAAAAAAAGCTAAAATTTCAAGCAGACAGAGAATAGATAGATAGATAGATAGATAGATAGATAGATAGATAGATAGATAAATACATGAATGGACTGGGCCTGAAACTAAATCTTTTTCCATAAAGTCTTACATTACTTGCTCCATACTATAGTCAACGCTTACTATGGCTAAACGTGCAGGCACCCTGGCTGGGTGCTAATCAAACACACGTTTCATGTCAGAGATGAATGCAGGTTGTTGCCACACGTGCCAGAAGCAGAACACCTCTGGTTTCCTCTGTGAGGATTTTCTTTTACTCAGAAATTCTCACTGATATATGGAGAAGGAAGTCCTGATTAACCCAATGATTGATTTTTTTTTTTTAACAATATTTGTATCAGTAAATGTATCAATTTTTTCCAGTTTCCATTAAAAATGTTTTCCAGAAGTTCCCAGCAAGATTGTCATTGATTTGCCTCAGATTTTCTTGACAGGAAATTCCATGTTCATTTCTGGCAAATGCCACTATTCTCACAGCTTTTTGCATTTCATGACTTTTCAGCTATGAAATTCTCATTCTACAAAGGAAAACAAAATAAAACAAAACAAACAAAAAAACCCACAACACAAAAAACCTAAGAAAAAACCAAACGCTAAACTTCATTCACAGCAGAAAGCAAACAAGAGATGCAACTGTTGTCACACCTAAATTCTACAGCAAGTTTTCCAACAAAGCTCAGACAAAAAGTTAGTAGAAACCGATGTATGACAACATCTGCTTAGTCTCTCTGTTTGCCAGCTCTTCTAAATCCACTGTGTTCAGGACAGGCTGTGGATGCTGGCCCTGGACACAGTAAGCACACAGGATCCTCTTACCTGACCCTGACAGCATAATTTAGGGAACAGAGATTGCAGATCCCTCTGTTAAATGCATCCATCCCACATCTGGGAAACAATCTTTTGCAACAAGGGAAAAGTATCAATGCCCATCTTTTCATTTTTGAAGCGGGGGTTGCCCTTGACTCCAAACCCCACAGAGATGCCAACCAGCTGAGCCACTAATAACAGCAAGGGGCCATTGGAGAAAAATGATTCTGAAAGACTTTTTCTCCTCTCCTCTCAACTGATCCTGTGTTTTGTGCCTGATCAGTTTGCACAGTGGGAAAAGGTTACCCAGTGAAAGCCAAGAGGTTGTTACTTTTGTGTTTTTAATACTGCAGCACAGACAGCAGCTTCTCTCTGCCTCCATGGGCTGATGGCCATTGTCATGACTTTAAAAGCGAGACTGCAAAGCCTTGCAGGTCACACAAAACAGATGGAGGAGGAGCAAGTTTAATCCTGGGTTGCCTGGGAATCCTGTCAATCCACTCATTCACGGGAGCTTCTGGACTGGGCACTTTCATGACACAGGCGCTCCCTCGACACTGGCAGTCCTCGCTCGACCTTCTGCTGCAGCGTGTTCAGGGAGAAGCACAGGGCTGATTACAATGGTCCAATTCTGCTTCTTCCCAGTGAGAATTGACCACCGGCCCTTTACAGCACCTTTCTATTTCTAAAATGGCATTAAAAGTCAAGGCAGGGATTTTCCACCCTTCACAATCACTCTCTGTCCTTGGGGTTGTGGGAGTACTAGCAGGTTCTGTTACTGTTGGCCAAGATGAAACAGTCCTGTAAATCAAAGTCATTAAGGAAAAACACATTGCCTCCATCTCTATGTCTGTCAGGAACGCCTCCTACCTCCAGCACTCCACGACTGGGCAGTGGAAGGAAAGACCTTCATAAAATGAACACTAGAGAGAGGGAGTGTCTCCTCCAAAGTGTCCATGGGAATAAGAAGATTAAATAAGGCTAAACTTTGGAGAGTTATTGGAGTGCCCAATTTACCGTCCTCTAAAGATGACATTTTTAATGCCTCAAAGAAGAGCAGCTTAGTGGAAAATCAATGTATTTCTGAGGGAAAGGAGCCAATGCAGCTTAAACTGCTCCCAGTGGCAGCAGGCCTATGAAAGCCTGCAGAACCTCTCTGAGCTAATCCCTCTGGCTCTCTCTGGTGACCGAAGACCACCTCCTCACCACAGGGCGAAAAGTATGCTGCTGGGCCCCAGCACGGCCTCAGGACCATCATGCCACAGGCAGCTCCCATGTCATTCAGCAGTACCTCCACGGAGGTGATGCTAATGCAGAGGAACATGCACAAGATCAGCTTTGGTTGTGGGAACAGGAGCCTCCCTGTCCTCCTGGTAACTAAATTAACACCAGTCAGCCAGGAAAGAAGTGTAAGAGAGCAGAGGCCCAGGGCTGTTTGACTCTTGCCTGGCTGAGAGCTGCTGTGAGTCAGCCAGAGAGACAGATAGAGAGGACCATAATTCTCAGGATGGCAGCATCCTTGGTGCTGCCCTGTCCAGGTGTGGGAAGGAGCAGCTTTGTGGCGGTGGTGGCTTACCTGGGGAGAGCTGCCCTCCTGCTTCTGCTCAGTCTGCAGTGCAGCTGACTTGTCTGGAGCAAGCTTCCAGGAAAAACAAAAAAAGCAGGCTGGGCAAAGTCTGCTTACAGGCTGTGCTGCAGCAGGAGCATCCATCTTAGATCCAGTGGAGGAGGAGAGCTTGGACAAGCTCCCTTTTTAAAGCAACAGTGCTCCTACTGAGCATGGCGAGGAAGGGCAGTGCTTTGCCACGAGAGTGGTTCCGCCGGATACATGAAGAGCACTTTCTAGGCATTAGCTAATTGATCTTCTCAAAACCCCTTTGAGCTAAGCAATTACATTTCATCCATTCAGTTTTACAGGTGCAGAGACTGAGCTGGGCTAACGTAACCTTGCGCAGAAGTAGCCCATGGTTTTAAGGTGCCTGAGCCAAAAGATTTTGGGACTGATTTTGTAAGTGCATAACATATGAGGAGCAGCTGAGGGAACTGGCATTGTTTAGCCTGGAGAAGTCTGAGGGGTGACCTAATTGCTGTCTACAACTACCTGAAAGGAGGTTGTAGTGAGGTGGGTGTGTACCTTTTCTCCCAGGTAACAAGTGACAGGACAAGAGGAAATGGCCTCAGGTTGCACCAAAGGAGGCACAGTTTGGATATCAGGAAAAATTTATCCACTGAAAGGGTTCTCAGGCACTGGAACGGGCTGCCTAGGGAGGTGGTTGTGTCACCATCCCTGGAAATGTTTAAAAGATGGGTAGATGCTCAGAGATATGGTTTAGTGGTGGATAGGTACAGTTGGCCTCAATGATCTCAAAGGTCTTTTCCAACTAAACGATTCCATGATCTCTAGGGCCGGCTGACTTTGACAACGCAGAGCATCTGTAGCTCCACTTGTAACTAAGAGTGCACGACTGTTTTTAAAAGCCAGCCCCAGGGATATTTCAAGTTGGAAATCCCAAAAGGAGACACTCCAAATCACTAAGCCTTTATGATAATGCTGCCTTTTGTGTCTAAAGACATTGTAGGAGAAAATCTAGAGTCAGCTTTAACTAGATTTTGTTTCTCTGCTTCCTCTTTATGCATCTAGACAGGCCTGTCCCTGTGGGCTCCCCACAGACTCTGTGGACCTGTTGGCCAAGAGTTGAGGTTTGAGAGGGAAAATAAAAATTTTCTTGTCCAGGGACCACTTAGACTGCATGAACTGAAATGATACCAGATGAAACACACTGACTGGACCTACCACCACACTACAAAAAATGCCATTGGAGAAAGAGAACAGTTGTTCTGAGAGTGGCATTTACCTTTTCATGGCCACTGGCCACTCTAACTCTGCATTGGCTTTACAAAGTGGAGCAAATAGGCAACACAGGTAGGAAGCAGGGACATGGGACGCATGTGGGACACACTGCATGGCTGGGAGCTGACATCAACAGAGTGGTATGTGAGGTTTGTTTCATTTACTCTTTATTACTCTCAGAGCATATTTTTATTATACAGCAGACCCTTAGTAAACATAATACTTTTATGTCTAAGTATGCTGGACCAAATAGCTCTAAAAGAGACCTCAGAGGCTGCCTCTCTCCTGAGTTGCTAATGCTGTCACAGTAGTCTACCAAGGCCCAGATTTTTAAAGTTAGATAGATGCAGTGTGGTACCTCGTGGGATTTTCACTTGTAGGCTGAACAAGTTTGGAATTAAAACTAAAAAAACAGGGCAAGTAAGAACACGCACTAGTGCCTACTTGTGATTGTAGGTACATAAATAGAATTAAAAATCTCAGGTTTATCTCATGTAGGGCTCCAAAATGGAGAATTCGCTTCTCTTACGGCTATAAAACAACAGCTGAAGCTCCTGTTGTCCTTCAGTCCATGTTTCAAGGTACATCCACGTATTCATGCAGCCTTTTTCTCCTCCAAACATTCCAGATGTGTGAGTGCTACAAGCTGAGTATTCTCCAAAGGGACATGCCTGAAGTAAATCGAAGTCCTTTGTTAGGCACTCTGTCAATGCTCTAAACACCGCTATTTAATTGGTGTACTGTTTTTATTATATGTGCCCTAAGGGAGTGTGCTGACCAGAGCCTCTTGTAAATTGAATAAATAAACAAATAAATAAGCAAGCATCGTCAACTTGACCAGCTCACTGTATGACAGAAAAGTCTGTATGGTTTAATGTGGTTTCTACACAACAATCTAGCTGGCTGGAATGGCTTGTGTGATTTTCATTAACCCTGGCAGGCTCTTCCAGCTCCTTCCTCCACCTCAGCAAAGATAGAGAATGCCACTCTTCCTTCTGGATTTCTAAGATCACTTTGTTTATTAAATATGTCATTTCAAAAGCTTCCTATAAAATGAAAACTGCCCATTCCCTTCCTTTGTCTTGAAAATGAGTGAATAATTTTGTCATTTTCTGTTAAAAAGGATGAAGTTGTATCCACCTTCTCCCATTCCTTCCCTTTCTAACCCACTTCACAATTCTGCAAAGCCATGATCTCACATTTTCTTCTTACTTGCATATTGTCTAGACCAAAATACTTCACAAATGCTTGTCTTTTAACAAAACTTCAGAAAATATAGCTGTACCAGTCAGATTCAGGGCTACAGTACAAACAAAACAGTGTCAATTGGGGAGATAAGCTAGCTAAGTCCAAGCACAGAAAGCAACATAGACATTGGAGTCATCTCTCGGTGAGGACTGGTCACCCAAATCCCTGCACTGCTGCTTGAGTGGGTTTTGCAGCCTATGCTCATCTCTGGGCTGCCTCAGCAAAAGCACTAAAAAACACTGCCCTGGCTGGCTGTACACTTCTACAAGAACTGCAGCCACATACTGACTGCAGTCAGACCTTCATGCTCATGAATGTTATGCATGTGAGCAATTTTACAGCTGTGAGTCATCATTTTGCCTACATTCATATGTTCCTTTCCACTCTGGAAGGAAAGTGCTTTCATTCACCAAAAGAAAAAAATATGTTTAAAGCAGTATCATGATACAATCACATCCTTTTATAATGTTCAGCTCCCTGTTATGAAATGTGATTCTTCCTAGGCATGACTGTAGCTTAGTGTGTGGAAAAGCAAGGTAAGATGGAAAACAGGCTGTGCCAGTGATGCTTCCATGAATGCCCAAATCATTTCTCCTAACTATAGACTTCACCCACAGAGCTGATTAAATTTACAGGACAGTTATCCTAGATTGTCTTCATGCTCAAGAGCAATAAATAAGTATTGTCTGATGGTCTTTAAGATAGAGCTTAAGGAGACTGAAGAAATTAAGATGGATTGAACTAGAGACCGAATAGAGTCCACTTGTGTGCCCTGGTGTCCCAGAGCTCCATACCCTTTCACCTTTAACCATATTGCAAAATTGTTTTGGGGCAGTGGAGGTACTTTTCCCACAGCCAGGCTTTTCTGTCAGTGAAACAAAAAGATAATAATGTACCATATTTCTTCCAAATATGTGAGGCCTCTGTTGTCCTTGGGATAGATACTGGCCAAACCAAATTGAGATAAATTCAAAATCAGGAAACATGTCATAGAATGGGTGTTTCTCAGGGGACATTTGCAGAATCCTTGAATCTGGGCATATTCCTAAAATTGTTTCCCAATAGGAAAATCAGACGGGATGTCTACTTTCTCATGAGAAAATGGTAATGTTCGACCTTAACATACGATTAGTTGTTAAATGACTTTCAAGGAGACTTTCCTAGGATAATCTACTTAACCTTTAGCACTCTTTTATCACTTCATGGTGGAGATTAGGGTCGATTCTAAAGACCAACATTACTTAAAGTCTCAGCTACATTTTTTTTTTTTTAGTTAAGTAAATTATTCATTTATGGGAATATTGAGAGAATTTTGTGTTCCCTTTTCTTCTTTCTAATATATTGTTATAGCATAAATAACTATGAAAGTCATTTAATGAATGTTTGCAAATTAAACACTCTACAATTTAGAAAGGATTCACCAAAAGAACTGAAAGACTTGTGGTCATCTAGATAGTTCTTAAGGTATCATGAATTGGAGGTGTGATGATCACCGCATTGCTGCTACCAGGTACTGCCCTAGACACTGGTTCTAGGAAGCAATTAAAGAATCCAGATTAAATATTAAATAATTAAATCAATGTGAGACTTGGTGTCTGGACAATAGAAAAAGACTGTGGTTAAGTTTATGATTCCTAGACTAGATCCAGTCAAAAAAATATATGTCCAACTGCATCCACCTCAGCCTAAGAAGCACAGCATACATACTGAAACTGTTCAAAGCTCTTCCCCTACAACTCAAACAGGCCACATCCACACTACACAGCACCTGATCTTGGGTTTTTCATGATCTGTGTTGCATTCCTATGACATCTGTGTCTGAGAATACAAAATATTCTGGGACTGTGCTGGAGAACTGTGTAGTCTCCAGACTGCACTTTCTTCTCTAGCACTTCTAGGGTGGTGTTCTATCAGAGAACCTGCCCCAGCATTATTGGTTAGCTTCAAAAGCCAGTCAAAGAGTGAATGAACATTTATGCAATCTGTATGGTCAGAGCTGGGAAGTTAAAATTGTACACAGTGAGACTAACTGGATTTTTATCAAAATGGATCCTCGCACTTAGCAGGAATCATATTCAGGTCCTAGGGAGCCAGCTGAGAGGTGGCACTCAGGATCTGTATATTTGGAAAATGGTGCTTCTCACCAATCCTTTGCTCAAAAGGACATGGCTTGAGTCTCACTGTGGGACATCCAAAATCTACCCAAACACCATCCTCAGCACCACTGATGACCATTTGCCTGTAGATTGCCAAAGCATACTTCGTTGTGACTGCTTTAACCTTTTAAGCCTGCAAACACTCAATGTTCAGATCAATTGCCAAATTACCTTAATTTAAGAATTGATTTTGCCTCAAATGAATTGTGATAACTGTCCATATGTTTACTCTTAATCTATGCTAAGCCCCTCTTTTACTGTAAATGAAGTTAAATTGCATTGTCTCATATTTACAGCAGGGAAAGACCACAGACACAGTCAATCACATGCTCAACAGACATGACATATTGTTAAACCTGTGGTATCCTGGCCTTATAAATATATATATATATATATATATACGTGTAGATGAATGTGCAAGACTGTAGTCTTTACCTTTTGTCATTATTACCTCTACTTCTATTTCAACATTATTGTTTTAAAGATCTTTGTCCTCTGATAAGTATCTCTTTTAAGTTATTTCAGCCACTCCCTAACATTAATTTTCCTATAGTTCTCAAAGGTGAATGTCAGTGTACATCCAGCCTATGTTTACACTCTCAATCACATTATCTCTGTCTATTATTTAGTGATTGCTACTAATGTGTTCTGTACTATACATTGTAAAAAGATTACAGTATCTCCCTAAAGGTCTAGTAATCAATATTAGACCAATTAAAATTGTTATGAAAATTGTTCTATAAAGTTGAAAAAAAAATATCTACACATATTTAACTTAAAAATTAAATAACACATCTTCAGGTATAATCAAAAATTACAGTATTTGAAGAAACAGATTCATTCCACTACAAATGTATATACCAGCTTGTTTTACTTTGGACAACTAAGAGAAACGCTGTAATTCTGTTCTTTCAAATTGAAATATTTTTTCTGAGTAAGATAAGCTGCCAGCCACGACCAATAATTATAGCTCTTTTACTAAGGATATGTAATAGTGGTGCCGGTTTTAGACTATTGCATTTTCAGCCATAGGAAGGAGCTAAAGTTACAAAAATTTCCTGGAGGAGTTCTTAGACAGCTGTTTACCTGGAACTTATGCTTGTTTCTTGTGTCAGTGTGACATACAAGCTATTTAATAGTTGTGACAGAGAATTAATAAAGAAATTGTTGAACTATTAGTACACAATTTATATGCTTGCATATGTACCTCACAAGAAGATGCTTTTATATTCTTTGAAGAATATTACTAGTGACAAAGCCAATATATGCCTTCAGTTTTACTCCTCTCACTGCATCGCTGTAACAACAGATTTAAACCATTTAGCACATGAGAATAAATGTCAACAGAAAGCACGTATGCAGCTCCTCAGAGTTTAAGGATACTCATGTTGTCAAATCCTCCATCAATATAACAGCAATGAGCATAGCAACTCTTGGCTTTAAAGGGAATTACCTCTGTTAATATTCCACGTATCAATGCCAGATTAAGTACTATTTAGCATTAAAGGGTGCTATTCCATAAATTGGAGCAGCCAGACTGAGCTAGGCATATGCTGAAAAGCAGGCACAAGTCAGAAAGTGGGAAACTGCCTCACAACCAAGGGCAGAATCACAAAACCACAGCTGAGCCACCAACATCCACACAGGATTGCTGGCTACTGGTAAAAGTGACTTTCCTGAGATGAACTGATTACCTCTAAAATTTCCCATCACTTCCATATTTGAGTAACAGTCTGTATACCTGTAAACCTGAGCTGCCTTTAAATGAAGAGAACTATCTGCAAAGCTGCTGTGACTGCAGATGATGTTGCAGCCATATGAATGCAGGCTGACATCCTCAGGTGCCATCATCTATTCTTTCCTGCCACCTGCACCCTTCACTCCACATCCCAGGCAGTCTACTCTTCCCTCCCTGCTGGCACATCCCATCTCTACCAGAATATCATGAAGTTTGTGTCACATCTTGGCACCAGAACATAAAGAGGAGAAGCTGAACAGGATTTGGTAGCTGTGGGAGAATTATATCTACTACTGTGGTTGCTGATCCATTATGAATATCACAGCCAGAAACACCCATCTGGAGACTCCTATCAACTGCTCTTGGGCAGACTTCGATGCAGTGATATCAATGAGTTGAAACTTGACCCTACGGAGGAGTTTAAGCAGAAATTGAAACTCTACCATAATCTGTTCCTCTTATTTGCGACATCAGGGCACACACGGGTCATACTTTAAAGCATTTCTCTGCAATTATGTGGGTTAGAAACATCCTACAACCAAAGGAGGGTTAATTTTAACTTCCACTACTCTGATATAGAGAAAGATAAACTGAAAAATATCTCAAGACAAAGAAACACAGCTCTTATGAACTGACCATTCCTGATATTAGACGTTTCTGCAGAAGTTTCTTACAACTGCCTTTCATCATGGAATATTTTGCCAGTTTTCAGTGCAAACATATTTCTCATACCATGAGAAAATCTGACAGTTCTAAAAAATGTTTCTTTTTTTACAGGAAGGAAGACAGAAGACCAGGCTGTTTTTACTAGCAGCAAGGAATGTTCTATGCCATGCATTATTTAATATGAAGAAATTTAGATCAGAGAATCACAGGATAATTCATGTTGGGAAGGACCTCAGGCAGTCTCTAGTCCAAACTCCTGCTCAAAAAGGATCATCTACAAAGTCAGACAAGGTTACTCAGGGATGTATCCAGCTAAGTCTTGAAAACTCCCAAGGATAGAGACTGCAAAGTCTCTCTGGGTAACCTGTCCTACTGCTTGGCTGTTCCAGTGTTGAAAGTTTCTCCTTATACCCATTCTGAACCTCTGTCATTTCAATACATGCCAATTACCTCTCATCCTTCCACCATGTGCCACTGTGAAAAGCCTGGCTGCATCTCCTTGAGGACCAACTTGTAACCCCTAGGGTGTGTGGTTAGGTACCCCTTGAAGCCATCCCTTCAAAGGTTGAACAAGCCTGGGACTTTCAGTCTCTCCTCAAAGGGAAAGTGCTCCAGCTCTGACCATTTTGGTGGTTATTTGCTAAATTTGATTGAATTTATCAACATCTTCCTTGTGCTGGAAGGAGCACGGTGTCTAACAAGCTTTGAGAAGAGGGAGATGATCACTTCCCTGGATAACTTGGCTCCCTGGATAACCTGTTCATACATGTTGAATTTCATGAGGTTTCTGTGCTGCAACCCAGTGACATGTGTGTTTGAGGGTACAAAACATCCTCCATACCTTCCAGGTTCCTGTGCATGGCAGCCCTACCCTTGAGCATGTTGACTTCTCCCCAAACCATGCTGTCTGATGACTAGACAAGTATGTGTTCCTCATCTCCAGGTCATTGATAAAGATCAACTGGTAAAGAGGACAGGTTGCAGAATAGACTCCTGTGGTACTCCACTTATCACCAGTCTCAAGGTAGGGAATGACCCACTAACCGCTACCATCTAAGTCTGATCATTCATTGAGTTTGTTACTCATCTACCTGTCCAGCCATACAAGCAATAACATCTCAGCCTGGGTACCAGAGGACACATGTCAAAAGTTTTGCTGGAGTCAAAGTGAATGATGTCCATGGGTACCACTCACTCAAATGTCTATTCATTTTATCATAGATTTATGATTAAAAAAAAAACAAAACAAAACAGAGGTCACCCTCCATAGAACCTCCGCCATCAAGTTCCCTCTCGCAGGCACTGTGTATGCCCAAGGCTGGGGCAAGTTGGTGAGGATGTCCTGTGTGTGCCTGGGATCCTGATGAGGAGAGACTTCACATCCAGAGACAAGATATAGGGCAAAGGAGGCATTGGTCCATAATGGCCCAGTGCTCAGTAGGACTGTTAAACTTTTTAAAACTGAAAAACTAAAAGTCACAACTTTTAAAAATCAGATTTAAGATTTAAAATGGAACATATTTTTCTTTTTAAAAATAAAAGCATTAAAATTCAGATCCATGACAACTTATGCTTAGCCTAGACTTACTAAAATTATCACAACCAATTAAAGAAATAATAAAGTGTATTACACCAGTGATTCGTCTCCAGATTTTAAGGAGTTAAGGAGTGATACCTTTTTCTACAATGATATAGTTGAAACTGAGAAATTGCTGCTTTTTATGACAGCTCAAACTTCATAAATATGTGACATTAAGATGTATTGCAGTTTTTACAAAAGACTGAATGCAAATATTTACATGTTTTGCAAAGGCCAGTACTTCCTGCTTTTGTTGTGTAAATAACCATTTGTCTTAATTTCTTTTAGTTTCTATTTATTATCAAATGCAGCAGGAAAACTCCTGTGAATTAATCCATTGAAATCTGAGAAAATGATTCAGAAATGAATTAGCCAACATGCTGTTCTTCTCTTCCAATTTATCAGATAGGACAATATGAGATCTACAATAAGCAAAATTTAAAGAACACATGGCCAGTTTTTTTTAAACTCCTTAAAAAATGTGAGACTGAGAAGTATCTGCCAGGACCAGGCACCTAATTCTGATTCAGTTCAGATATATTTATGTTACTGAGAATGAAATGCCTGGATACTTACTTGTTTTCAAAATCCCACTGATTACCTATTTGTTCTGTTAAACACCAACACACCAGATTTTCAATTCACCATCTCTCTAATTAACTTAGCAATTGGTTAACTTCAAATGCAATGTGAAAATTAAAAAAATACAATCGGGCAGATAAAATATATTATAAACAATATAATTTATTCAATGAATGTGTAGGTATCACGTACCTGTCTCAATTCATCCTTCTCACTAGGAAATAGAAAGAATCAAGTTTTGTGTAAAACCCATATCTGTTTGCACATCATCACATTTAAGTCATTGGACCAGCCAATGGGAAAAATTCTTTAGGACATAAAAAGCAAACAAAATTTTAAAAAAAATCACAGTTTAACCAAAGATTTCCTGCCTCTGATTTAATTAATTATTACAAGCAGTGATTTAATGCACTTTGATTTAAATCAATCTATGTTGCCTGAGGTTCCCAATTTATCTATTTTACATTTATAAATTGGGGAGTATTAGGGTGAACTTCTTCCATTTGCCAGGGTGCCTTATTAGGAAGAGTGATGCCTTTTATAGCTAAAGAGGATTTTGCTCTTCTCCACCGTCCGTTGGTCCTTTGCTGATTCTCCCTGCAGTACAGCCAGAAACAAAAGGGTTTTTGTGATGTGGACATTTGTCCACTAGATGCTGCACTAAGCCCACCTACCTATTTCTTACTGTCACCCTGCCTTAGACAAGAGACCTGTACTTCTCTGAGTAATTCCTTCAGGTATTCAAGCTACCTGGGCAAGACATGGGGTGAATGAGTCTATGGAGACAAGGTTCCTTCATTCAATATCCCAACTTGGTTTCATTTTTGGTCTTGGGCTCGGTGATGGTGAATAACCTTCGCCGTGACTTGCCAAAGTAATACACAGGTTAGTGATGATGAGTTAAACTCCTGTATACACCTATATACTCAGAAATATTCACTTTGTCATGCTGCATGAGACCTAATGTCTCTTTCTCCTGTTCTTTTCCCTCTTGACAGAGGGAATGCACATCTCCTGGCTTAGGGAGTGAGCTCTAATAACATGGATGTGAATTAAAGAGGAGCTGCAGACTCTGTTGTTTGTTCCTGGGAACCAGGACTGCTGAGGTGAAGCCCAGCTGGAGTAGAGCAGTGGAGGCTGTGGCTCACTAGCAGAGAGAAGATCCTATGCTCTACATGAATGGGAAAGTTTAGATATGTTCCTCTCCTCAACATTTTCTATTGCCCAGCTCAAACCCTAAAAGACAGCCTGTTGTGACTTTCTACCATCTGTGACTTTGTACCATCTCCTTCTTCCCACTCAAAAACCTACAGCTGGTTCAGCTATTCCAGAAGGGGAGAAGACACTGGAGTGGAAGAAATGGCAAAGTAACACCAAAGTTCTGTCACTAAAACCATCCATGTATGGGCAAAACCAGGGGTTTCTGCAGCTTTTCAGTGCATCCAGGGTCAGGGAGCCATGGAGGTGGTTTTGACAATACTGTTTTACATGCAGGTGTTTAAAATCCACTGCAGGTTTAACCTTGCCCAAATGTCTTTCAAGTCATTTCCTCAGGGGGAAATTTATTAATTTATACAAATGTTTCCAAAGTGACATAGAATAAGTAGTTCTTTCCCCAGATTTTTACTCTGTATAACTTTTTGCTTTATACAACTGCCATAGGAACCCATGCACTCCTGTACTTCCCATATTGCTTCCTCTGTCCTTTGAAGAATATACAAGTTGCCTCCTCAGCTACATTTCAACCTATGCATCCTTATTAGGACTGATCAAGCTATCATAAAAAGTTTAAATTTCATTAGCTTTCTATGGTAAAATGGAACTGGTTCTGGTAAATATTATGCAAAACCATTGTAATTTTCTAATTAAACGATACACCAGTGCTTGAACTCCAGCTTTCCCCTTCCAAAACATGTTATTTTTTATTTTGGAGCTAGCTATTTCATTCAAATTCACAACCAAGCAACAGATAAAGAATGAGCTGACTTCTTAAACTAGGCCTGCCTCCTTGATGGAGAATTGAAGCAAAGGTGAGTGAAATGTAGTCCTTGACACAGAATCAAGATAACACTCACAACTGAAAGATGGCCTCTTGGCCCTCTTTGTGAGGACAGAGGTGAAAATTAACTCTAAAATGAACTCTTTGTGAGGACCAAGATCTCCTGCCCACCACTGAGTGAGTCATGACATGTAGTTTATAAGCTGGGAAAGAAAAATAAAAGCCAGAACATGACTTGAGAAACTTCTGAATTCTGCTCCTTCCTCAGCTACTTGTCCTGGCTTGAGTGGGGAAACAATCAACACTGGTTGCTTCTCTACTATTAAATAACTTAATTCCTCTGCACAGTTGCTAGTGCTAGTCTGTGATTTTATAAGATTCTAAGTATGTTCTCACATGGCTTTTTGAAACAAAACAAAACAAAACAAAACAAAGCAATTTGTTCTCCTTGAGCTGAAATTTGAGTTCTAGCTGGGGACAGCTTAGATCAGGCCCCCAACATCATGTCCGTTCATTCCATGTGCCGGAGCACACCACACACAGACTCAGCTTTCTGTTGAAGTATCAAGCTGCTGGACTGCAACACTGTGTGCTCTCTTATTTTGTACTGAAAAACCTATTAAAAAAGGTGAAGTTGTTCTAAGTCCACAGGGAAGATGCATCAGGCTCAGAAGATATCTGGATGTGTAGTGTGGGTATGACACACCTGCTCTTGAGGAGTCAGGCACTATGTAACACGGAGCCTGGGAACCAAAGATCCCCTCTGAGGTTTTCTTTAAGGGCTAGGCATAGTTAGCAAGGTTAATATCGTGCTATCCTAGGACTTCTCTACCAAAATAATGATAACTATATACTGTCATGGCAGAGAAATACAGCAATGAGGAAACTTATCTCGGTCCCACCAGATGCAGTGCTCAAATTGGTACTAAATGTCCCAGGGGTAGATAGGTAATTCTCCTTCAATCATTGTTAGCAGAGCTGTCCTCAAATTATTCCTAAAATGAACTCTAAATTCTAACTACATTGTTGTTATTATTGCATTGTATATTCTGAATCTACAGCTTCAAGTACATTTAACTACATGGAAAAAATGAAAGAAAAATATGCAGGAAACTTTAGACAGAAGTTTTGATTTCAAACTGAGTTAGTCACACAATAGAAACAAAAAAGATAATGACACTCTGTTTTCAAAATTTGCAGGAAATCTACCCACAACCTTTTTTAAATTCCTTCCACTTTTGACTTTTCAGGCCAAATTAATTTGCCAAGGCAAAGCTTTATGTTTAATACCAGAAGGAATGATTAGACAACTCAGACTGAGCTCTGTAACACAAGACATTAATTTTCCTCCTTTTACCTTGTACTAAGCTCAGTAATTTGAGCTAAACTACAGCATTTCAGCCCATGAAAATCTAAATTATTAAGTGCCATAGGCAGGGAATAGAAAAGAACAAGGTGTTACCTTGAGCTTCAACAATAACAAGGAACTGATTAGGTGAGAAATGATCCATGCTCCAAGCTATAACAAAAACTGAAAAAAATCCCCAAGTTTCTCCTAATCTAACTTGTGGAAAATTCACCCCTGTCCCCAAGACTCATGATAAATTTAATCCGCACCTGTTAGATGAGATGTACCAGCCAAGTATTTAAAGAGGATTCTCAATACCCCCTCAAAGCATTGACCTACTCAGTCTGGCATGTTTTCTCCAGTTGCATCCAACGTTGATGTTTTAAGGGAAGGGGGTAAATATGCATTTCTGAGCATACATATTCAATTTGGATCATGGAGGAAAATAATCCTCCCTGAACCTTGTAATCAACTGGATATTCTTAAAATGTGAGGTTTAAGAACAGAACGGGTACTGTCCTGGATCAAAGAACCACTTAATCTACATTTATGGTTCTGACAATGGCTATTAATGAATATTTGGCAAGGATTTTGCAAACTATATATATGATCTTTCCTTTTGGTAAACTGTCCCAATTCTCAACAATTAAATTTTTCTTGAATTAGATACAGTATTCACATCATTGTGTTTAATATCCATTGATAGATTTATCCTCCATAAATCCACAATATTCATAATTATACATTTATGCAGTATAATTATGCACTTTGTCAGAAAGCACAGATTCTTAGTTTTAAATCGGTAATTAATGTTTTAAAAAGGTGTCACTAAATTTTGTAATGTGAAAAAAAACAAGGACCTGATCCCTTTCCATCTTTTCAGACCGTTCAGTGTTATATATAACCATATATATATGTGAAGATTTAATTATAGCTATTGACTACAAGTCATTAAGACCATGATGAGAATCATTATCTTCATATTGACCAGAAAGCATTCGGAGCATGTTGAAAGCAATGCTGATCTTACTGTGTTCTCACTGCAACCCTTAAAATGGGTAAATCAGACATATATTTTCACTGACAGCAAGGTCAGAAGGAATGAGCTAGCCAGACCCCTGCAAGTGCAGGTCATAGGATGTCTCCTAGAAGCCAAATTTAAGGCATATCTTTAAATAAGTTTATCTAAACTCATTTTGAGAACTGGTAAGGTGCTCTAATGTTTACCCTCACTGCTAAATGGTGCTGTCTTATCTGATTTCTGCTTTCAGATCAATGGGTAACTTTAAATCTTTCCCAGAGAGCTAGAAAACCCCTTCATATTTTCTCTTGATGCAGGAACCCAAGCCCAGTAATCAAATCACCTCCACCCTTTCAGCGAGTGGAACAGATTGAGGTCCTTTCACCTGCTATGGGAAGGATTATTTTCCCATCTCCTTTTTAATTCTCTCCACTGCTTTCATATCTATCTTCAAATAGTGACTTAGACAAAATTCTAGCAAGTATCTTATTAGTCCTACATAGAATGTTAGATGGCATTTATATTTCTTGCTGATTTTTATATTCACCCAAGGTTCACACTACATTTCATAGACACAGTATTGCACTCAGAACAGAATTTTGGAAAAATTGCTAACAGCATTATTTGAGTCCTTCTCTGAGACTCATATCTGGATATCTGAACCAGGATTTTTCCTTGTTGTCGAAGCTCACAGACTGTAAAATGGACATCCATCTAAACACATTTTGCCTCTTATTGCTCCTAATTTCAGCAGTCATAGATATTGTGTTGCTGTCTTTAACTTCCTTTAACAACAATACTTTTGTCTCTTCTGCACATTTCTTATCTTTTATTCCATACTTTCTGTATCACTTCTGTTCTACTGCTGCTTTGCATTCCCCTTCAGTCTGTTTTGTTTGGTTGGTTCATTGTTTTGCATTTTTTTTTCATCAAGGAAACCTTTTTCACCATGTTTTCTGAGACATGACTTTGAGGACTCTCAACACTTCCAAGTTCTGCTAATACTTCTCACTGCAAGGATATTACCTTCTCACAGACATGCAAGGAGTTATTTTAATCTTTGAAAAATAATGCATTAAAAAGTAAGTTTTGGTTGATTATACATTCTGTTTGTATAAATATAGCCAGACTATGATTATTGCTACCAAGGTAACTACTAATTTTTGGTTCAGCAATTAACCATTTGTGTATCACAAAAACATCCTTTGTTGAGTTACTAGGAAGCTAACTGAACATATTTGGAATTTGCAGGGGCCATCATTTTCTGCAATATATCCAAAATTTATACACAGGCATTGTGCTGGACTAAAATGCCATGTAACAATGCCTCCTAATTTCCACAAAACACTAATGCCAAATTCTGCATTTCATTCTGATTTCTGGGGAAGTACTAGCTGATTGCAATGTCATTCCAAAACATAGGAAAATCAAGAAGGGGCGGGGGGGGAAGGATCTAAAAATACTAAATAATCTAGCCCTGGTAGAGAATCCAATATATTTTTGCACACAATGTTTGTGACTGTGAAAAAAGCAATACTATCAGTATCTATTCTTTTAGCGTTTTTGGACTTGCTATGCTGGAGCTAGAGAAGAGCAGTGCACAGCATGCAGTGCCAACAGAGAGTTGCCATTGTCCCTTTATAATCAAGATGTCAGAAGCACAGAGGGTCCCTTTGTCTGCTCACTTCTGCAGGAGGAGATGTCACTGACACCATTTTTACAGCCTATTCATTGGTTTAAGGACAAGCAATAGATAATGGGAAAAGCCAAGTAACCCAAGAAAAGAAAATAAAAGGAAAAGAACAGACTGCCACCAGGAAAATCAAGATACTTATGAATAAAAAATGTTAACATTTAAATTAAAATAGAAAAATGGGAAAAAAGAAGTTACAAAAGCAGTCTTGCAGGCAGAAGTTAGTAGAATGCCTTCAATTAAAAAATTAAAAAAATAAACAAGCAAAAGGAGGCAAGGACACCTTTGCCACCGAAGTCACAAAAGAAGAGATATGTGGCTCAGAAGTAGATGTTTGTTCTACTTTCTTTCCTTTTGACATAGTAGCAGCAAAGATGGATAATTTGAGGCTTATAAGTCTTGCTCCCAGCCTCCAGTCATGCTTCCAGGGAAGCAACCAGTGGCAATAATCCAATGGGTCAGCTCCTTCACTGAAATTTTGACAATACTTGATGAAAGAGGTAAGAGGTAATTTGCTTCAAACAAGGATTTATGAACAAACAAGGTTTTATGAAAAAAAAAGGAGAATGTGAGGTTTTGAAGTCAAATTCAGAAGTCAGTTCTTCAGTTTCAGAATTAAATTAAATATTGGGGTTTGCATTCAAAAAAAAATTCCTGCACAATTTCCATAGCAGTTGCTGTGGTGAGACTGTGTCACTGCTGAAAATGTCACTCAGCTCAATAGGTATTCCCAACCAAAGGACATCCAGCCCCTCCATGTGCTCACTTTTTACCAGTTTTCACAGCATATATACCTTTGTAGGGCTGCAAATACGATCACTGCTGTCCTGGTTTTTGCTAGGAGAGGGTTAATTTTCTTCTTAGTAGTTAGAATGCACTGTGTTTGGTTTCAGTGAAGATTGTTATGAGAACAATGTTGACAAATACAAGGACACTGTGCTTGGGCAGTTTCCAAGAAGAAAGGACTGGAAGGGGGGAGTGGAGAAGTGTAGAGGTTAGTAAAACCCAGAATTGACAGTTGGATGTGCCAATAAGATATTCCATATCATATTATGTCATGTTTAGTATATTAACTGGGACTGACCAGAAAGGGGGGGGGATTCTCTTGGGAATTGCTCGGGCTCGTTTTTCCAGGATTACAATTTCGGGTTCAGGGTTCCTTTTCACTCCTCCAGGATCATTATCAGCAGGGGGTGAGCAATTGTACTCTGCATCACTCACATATATATATAGTTATTATCATTATTACTCTTATTCTTTTTAATTTATTTTTACTCTAATTATTAAATTGTTCTTATCTCAACCTACAAGTCTCCTCACCTTTACCCCTCCAATTCTCTC
>NW_010324034.1:31995-32917 GCF_000700745.2 Antrostomus carolinensis
ACAACTGCTATATATTCCACCGTATCCTATGCTCTGATATTAAATAACTGCACAAAGAGGGACCTACATTATGTTTAGTTACAAACTAAATCCTTGCAAATGTGTCGACTGAACTATAGACATAGACAGATTTGACCCCAGAAGGAAAATATAGAAGGCAAATTGACTGTCTAAGTGACAAAGGGAACTCATTAATTTTATTTAATACAATGACACTAGCAACTCATTCACAGTCATCTGGGTCATCATGTTATCATGAACAGGTTGCCCAGAGAAGCTGTGGATGCCCCATCCCTGGAGACATTCAAGGCCAGGTTGGATGGGGCCCTGGGCAGTCTGATCTAGTGGTTGGCAACCCCGTCCACAGCAAAGGGGCTGGAACTAGGTCATCTTTAAGGTCCTTTCCAACCCAAACCATTCTATGACTCTATGTTTCTGTGATAAATGGTACGTTAACTAAAACACTGCTGAAATGCATGAGATGTCTGTCAACAGAGACCACAGGTTTCACCGTTGGAACGGCAAACCACTAAAGCTGATCTTTGGGATTGCTAAGAGATACAGCAATGCCCCAATATAGCCTATGAGCTAAGTGAAAATTGAAAATTCTTAACATGACTAATTTAGAGCTTATAAAGCACTTACTAACACTGATTGCTATAATTATAATGCCAAAAACATCAATAACTTGGAAAGAAGTATAAAACAATTTGGATACTAGATGTGAAGCTCTAAAATAAAAAAAAAAATTAAAAAAAGTGTATAGCTTATAACCTGTAAATTCCCTGGTCCTTGCAAGAGGTTTTTTTCCTAAACAAATACTATCTGTGTATTTTTTAAGCCTGAATTTAGAGAAAGCCCTTTACTCATGCTGCTCTAATGTCTTTCTCAAGATTCACACGGAATCACAGTATGTTAAGGA
>NW_010324035.1:0-303 GCF_000700745.2 Antrostomus carolinensis
CCGCTCCCACCCCCCCTCCTTTCCCGGTCCGGGGAAGCGGGCCCGGCTGAGCACTGACTCGCCCGGCCACGTGTGAGCGGAGCTAACCACATCTCCCCTCTTCTCCTTCCTCTTCTCTTCTTCCCCCTTCCCTTCCCTCTTCTCTTTGCAGCAAATGGAGCTGCTTCTGGTGAATAAGCTGAAATGGAATCTGGCTGCAATGACCCCCCACGATTTCATTGAACATTTCCTTACTAAAATGCCTCTGGCAGAGGACACCAAGCAGATCATCCGTAAACATGCTCAGACTTTTGTGGCTCTGTG
>NW_010324035.1:383-878 GCF_000700745.2 Antrostomus carolinensis
CTTGCTCCCCTACGCGCACCTACCCCCCGGCTTGGTAAAGCTTCCCATAGCTGTGGTCTAAAGCGAGCTCACAGAGCTGTGGGGAGGTAGTTTAAACCCCGATTATTGCCCCTTGTTTGCAGAAGGTGGATTACTTGGCAGAGGTAAGTTTGGTTTGGTTTGGTTTTGTTGTGTTTTATTTTGCAGAAGATATTCTGAGTTGAGTCTGTGGTGTTTGTCAGGGAGGGGGAAGTACTCCCCTTTTTTGTAGCTCGTGGCTTTACGTGATGGGATTTCTTCACCTCGGTACACCCGGTTTTACGTGGGGGCTGCAAAAAGCTTACTGCCCGTACGGGGAATCCCTCCCCATGTGGATTCATTCTTCAGACACTTTTTAAAGGCGGAGAGAGTTTGGTTTGGTTTTTTTTTTTTTTGCTTGTGAATAGCTCTGCGTGGGGGTTTTAAAACTTCCCTCTTCAAGTTGCCTCTTCCCCCCCCTCCATTCCCCCCCACCTC
>NW_010324035.1:926-1191 GCF_000700745.2 Antrostomus carolinensis
CCCTTCTGACCACGTGCTGTGCTGTGCGGAAGCCATGTGCGGGGCCGGCCTCCAAAGATGCCGACTGTTCCCTAGGCCAGGTTTGCAGAAGCCTGATCTTTGGTTTCAAGGGCATCGTGCGTGCAGGCGCATTGGGTTCTTTGAAGTTCCACGTTTGCATGTGGACTCTGTGTGTGTGTGTGCGTTTGTACGTGTGCCTGCTTTACCCACTGAACAAGCAAGTGGGCAGGGAAAAAAAGTTTTACAAGAGTCTTTCTCTTCCCCA